>NC_090192.1:1365746-1600746 GCF_024679245.1 Pseudorasbora parva
GTGTTGAGCCGCGACCGCCGTACCGAGCGGATCGGTGTGATATATGAGCATCCCTGATATATCCCGTTATATCACGAGTCTGTGATGATGCGGCCGATCCCGTTCATGTCATCTCACGACATCATCACAGAGAGAGGTCACGAGGGGTCACGGCATGCGCGCGTGTGTGTGTGTGTGTGTGTGTGGGTTCACGGGGCAGCTTGGGTCATTCCCATTGGTGTAAATGAGAAGAGAGAACATGAGAATAAGTGCCATTGACTTGTGTGTGTGTGTGTGTGTGTGTGTGTGTGTGTGTGTGTGTGTGTGTGTGTGTGTGTGTGTGTGTGTGTGTGTGATGGGTAGGTTTAGAGGCAGGGTGTGTGTGTGTGTGTGTGTGATGGCTAGGTTTAGAGGCAGGGGCTGTGTGTGTGTGTGTGTGTGTGTGTGTGTGTGTGTGTGATGGGTAGGTTTAGGGGCAGGGGCTGTGTGTGTGTGTGTGTGTGTGTGTGTGTGTGTGTGTGTGTGTGTGTGTGTGTGTGTGTGTGTGTGTGAGAGAGATGGGTAGTTTTAGGGGCAGGGGCTGTGTGTGTGTGTGTGTGTGTGTGTGTGTGTGTGTGTGTGTGTGATGGGTAGGTTTAGAGGCAGGGGCTGTGTGTGTGTGTGTGTGTGTGTGTGTGTGTGTGTGTGTGTGTGTGTGTGTGTGTGTGTGTGTGTGTGTGTGTGTGATGGGTAGGTTTAGAGGCAGGGTGTGTGTGTGTGTGTGATGGCTAGGTTTAGAGGCAGGGGCTGTGTGTGTGTGTGTGTGTGTGTGTGTGTGTGTGTGTGTGTGTGTGTGTGTGTGTGTGTGTGTGTGTGTGTGTGTGTGTGTGTGTGTGTGTGTGTGTGATGGGTAGGTTTAGAGGCAGGGGCTGTGTGTGTGTGTGTGTGTGTGATGGGTAGGTTTAGGGGCTGTGTGTGTGTGTGTGTGTGTGTGTGTGTGTGTGTGTGTGTGTGTGTGTGTGTGTGTGTGAGAGAGATGGGTAGTTTTAGGGGCAGGGGCTGTGTGTGTGTGTGTGTGTGTGTGTGTGTGTGTGTGTGTGTGTGTGTGTGTGTGTGTGTGTGTGTGTGTGATGGGTAGGTTTAGAGGCAGGGGCTGTGTGTGTGTGTGATGAGTAGGTTTAGATGCAGGGGCTGTGTGTGTGTGTGTGATGGGTAGTTTTAGGGGCAGGGGCTGTGTGTGTGTGTGTGTGTGTGTGTGTGTGTGTGTGATGGGTAGGTTTAGGGGCTGTGTGTGTGTGAGTGTGAGAGATGGGTAGGTTTAGGGGCAGGGGCTGTGTGTGTGTGTGTGTGTGTGTGTGTGTGTGTGTGTGTGTGTGTGTGTGTGTGTGTGTGTGATGGGTAGGTTTAGGGGCAGGGGCTGTGTGTGTGTGTGTGTGTGTGCGCGCGCATGCGTGTGTGTGACGCCTATGGAATGTCCCCACACTTCACAAAAACAAACGTGTGTGTGTGGCTCACGGGGTGTGTCGGTGGCACCTTGGCTCATTCCCACTGGTGTGAATGAGTAGAGAAAGCATAAGAAATAACAGTGGCATTGACTCCCGTGTGTGTGTGTGTGTGTGTGTGTCTCCTCAGAGTCTGAAGGAAGGCTTGACGGCGGAGCAGAGGCTTCATCTGTTCGACAACAAGGACACCAAGGACTTCTGACGGCTGCATGTTAACACACACACACACACCGTATTTTAGCCCAGTATCCGCCACGCTCTCACACACACACACTGATCACAGCGCCGTATATGAAACATGAAGTTTGAGTTAATGTCTATAGTCTGCACTTCAGTTACTGTGACGTTCGTCTGCTGGTTTTCATCGCCATGTCTTAATGTAAATATGAGTTTTTAATGAGCATCTGTCAAGCGTACACTAAGCTACTGTTTTAACTCTAGTCTGATCATGTGACGCTCGCATCACTTCCTGCGGGCCGGCACGACTGTACCTGGAGGTCAAAGGACACGACGGATTGATATTAGGCTGGCGTTATGAATTATGAATTATGGTCCACTCACGAGATTGGGAGTTTTTGTGTTTCTTCGAGCTGGTAACGTCTGTAGTGTTCGTTCAGTGGCAGTCCTTTGTATTTATTTAAATGTTATGAATTTTTGTCTCACATTTCCATTCATCTATACATTATTGTAAATATACTGCAAATGTACACGATCTGACGACAGGTTTATTAGCAATAAATATTTTTGCACCCTCTTTCTCACGGATTTATGTCATTTATTTGCATGTATAAATAATTAAATTATGCGCTAAAATTTGTGCTGTCAATTAAAGTGATGCATGATGTGGCAATTCATCAATTATGGCTGAGAAATTAATCCTGTAAAATTAATTCATTATATTAAATATATTCATGAGAAATGTGTATAAGCATATATATAATTATAATATATATATAATTTTTTTTAACCATTTTATTTATTTAACTTTTTTTATATTTATAATTATTAATATATTTTAGTGTAATTATTTGAATGTTTTTCTTATTTTTTATTTAACCTTATAATAATTTTTAATCTTATATCCTGTTATTTTATGTATTATACATTTACAGTGATATATATTTTATTTGTATAAGCATTTTTATTTTTATTTAACTTTTATAATTGATTTTATTTGTTTGTTTTTCATTTAAGTATTCTTATTTTGCTTTTAAAATTAATTTTAGTTTTTATTAATTTGATTGAATTATATTTATTTTAATCAAATTATTTCTTTATATCATTTATTCTTTTAATTTAACCTTTACTTTAATCTTATTTTTTATTCAATTTTTAATATACATTTTTGATCTAATTGTAATTTATTTTATTCCTTTATCACATTTTAATTTTGTATAAGCATTTATATTTGTATTTTTATTCAACAAATATATTAAATTGAAAATGAAAATATATTATTCAACCTTTATAATTTTAAGTTTTTTTTATTAATGTGATATATATATATATATATATATATATATATATATATATATATATATATATAACACACACATTTTATTCATTTTATACAATTAATATATTTTATTTAAATCTTATTGTCATTTTCTTTATATAAGATTTTTATATTAATATTTTTATTTTAATGTTTTTTTGAATAATTTGTAATTTAACCTTTTATAGTTAATTTTAATCTAATTTTATTCCTTTTAATTTTTTATTTAGCTTATGTAATTAAATTTATTTAAAACTATATATATATATAATAATAATAATTGAATAAAATAATATAAAAGTAGATTAAAAGAAATAGTTGTAAAATAAAACAATTTATAACATTAAAATATATTAATATTTGATCTTATTTTATTTTATTTTTTTTAATTGAACTTTTATAATTAATTGTAATATCTTCATTTATTTTATACATTTAATATTGGTTTTTATGGAAGCCCATTTCTGACAAACAAAATCATAATTATGACAAAAGTCGGAATAATTAAATACTAAGTCATATCTGAAGTAAAGTATGTCATAATTTCGTATTGATCATAATTAAGCGTGATGTTTTTCCTCTGATTTGATACCAAATGTCTGGAGGTTTCACCAGAACATCATCCTGGTCTTTTAAAATGGCTGACATTAATGTTTGGCACTCTTATAGAAAATTTGAGAATATTTTGTAATGATAATTTAAATCGGATTCATTTTCAAATTGTTTGGTATAAATCAACATCTCAGGAAAATGTTATGGGATTTCTAATTAATATATGACTTTTTGTTACAAAACAGGGCATTGATTTCATAAATGTCCACTTTAGAGACGCCAGGACTTAAATCATGTTAATCAGGCATTCTGGAGACACAACAAATTAATAGGGAAAGAAATTACAGATCAATATTCTTATGAAATATTCCATGTATTATGAACATGTTGCTGTTGTTACTAATGTTTTTAATAACCTGGTGTCAACTATAGAGGACATCTTTGAATAAAATAGAATTTTTCACAAAAAAACATTGTCCATTGTTTCTTATGCTCTAGACGTAATGTAATGACATGGAAAACAAACAAAAAAATTCTGGGAGGATATGAAAGTGTTGTGTCGCATTATAACCGCGCGGAGCTCCACTGCGCATGCGCGACGCGTCGCCGTGATTGACAACAACGCAGCCTCGCGCACTCAATTATGCGAAACGTGTGTGTGTTGCGTTTTCTTGGCCCGAGCTCACACACACTCTGCCTGAGCTCAGACACACTCTGCTCTGCGGCTGGAGGAGTGTGTGTAGTGGAGCTGGGATGGCGTTGACACTGCTGTGCTGTTGAACACGGGGTGAGTGTCCGCACGCGCGCTCATTGTTCCGCTCGAGGCGCGTTATAACGCTCGGCTGCGCGTGCGCGGAGTCTGATCAATGATCGATCCATCGGGTTTGATCGATCACGACGCGCTTTTGATGGCCCCTTTATTTTACTGTCGCCAGAGTTCGTGTTAGCCCTCATGTTAACAACATGCTATGCTAACGTTAGCACAACACGGAAGAGAATCTCAGCCGTGATAAAGCGAATAAAAGCAGAACCCACATCCACTAAAGCTCTTCAGTGTGACTGTGTTGCTGTTTTGGGCGCTTTTCGCAAGGCCTCGTCATGAGTTAGCGGTTTTACCTCAAATACAGCAGTGCAAAAGTGAATTATAAAGTAAAACCTTAAGTTTTTGTGTAAATACCTTGATGTAACGTTAAAATACCGCGCTTACCGCGGTATACTTCAGCCCTTTGTTAATCAGTAAACTGGTTAAAAACAATAAAGCCATTTTTTTTGTATTAATGGAATTAATACACTATATTTTGTTTAAAAAATACTGTTTCTTTAATATATTTCGTACTTTGAGGTGATTTCGTGATACTAGACTATATTTATCGCCTAGTTACGCACTATTACTATACAAAACATTTCAAATATTTTGAAAAAAAAATGTTTGAATGGTTTTTAAGATATCTTAAATGTTCTTAATGTTATTTTTAGACAAGTAAAAAGTCATTAGTTGCTGCAATCATATATATATATATCAATTTCCAGATTTTCTACTATTCTAATAAAGTAAATAAATTATTTATTTAACATGTATTATTAATGTTAATTTAATTTATTTTTTCATGTATTGATATATTTTTATTTTAATACTTTTATTTATTGTATTCCTCTTATTTGTCTAAAATTAGTTTTTATCTTTTTCTTTATTTTAATGTACTTTTTATTATTTATTTTATTAAATTTTTAATATATTTTTTATTTTGATCTTTTTATTTATTTTAATGTTTTTCTTATTAATTTTTAAATTTAACCTTTATAATTATTTTTTTATATTTATTTTACTTCATTTATTATACATTTAATATTAATTTATATATGCAAGCCCATTTCTCCCTTATAAACAAAATCAGGCTTTTGTAAAGCATAATTGACGAAAGTCAATACTACGTCATATTTGAGATTAAAAAAGTGTTTAATGACCAAAATATGACAAAGTTGATTTTGACTTGATTAGTATGTCATAGTGTCGACTTGGTGTGTAATAATTTTGACTTTTGATGTCATTGTTGTAAATCAATTAAAAACCTAACCAAAGAGGGTTAAACGCCATGGCACATAATAATGATAAAGCATCAATGCACAACTCTTGCGTAATATTTCCTCTATAATCTCACCAGCACTGACTGCATGATGTGGTTTAAATCTGATATTAAAGGGTTAGTTCAGCCAGTAATGTAAATTGTGTGATTAATTCCTCCAGTGGTTGGCCAGCCGTCAGACCTCCGCTCATCTTCACACACAGATGAAGATATTAGTGTTGAAATCCGATGGCTCAGAAAGGCCTTCATTGACACCAATGTCATTTCCTCTCTCAAGACCCATAAAGGCACTAAAGACGTCGTTACAAAGCCCATCTCACTACAGCGGCTCTACAATCATTGATGAAGAGGCCAGAAGAGTTTTTGTGCGCAAAAAATAAATAAATGACGACTTATATAGTGATGGCCGATTTCAGAACAAAGCTTCGAACCGTTATGAGTCAGTGAATCGATTCATGATTCGGATCGCCAATGTCACGTGACTTCAGCAGTTTGACACGCGATCCGAATCATGAATCGATTCACTGACTCATAACGGTTCGAAGCTTTGTTCTGAAATCGGCCATCACTATATAAGTCGTTATTTAGTGTTTTTTGCGCACTAACTCTATTCTGGCCTCTTCATCAATGATTGTAGAGCCGCTGTAGTGAGATGGGCTTTGTAAAGACGTCTTTAGTGCCTTTATAGCCCCTTTCACACTGCGATTCCGGCAAATACACGGATCGCGACCCGGCATTTGTTCCCGGGCCGCTAGATTTGGCCCATTCACACTGCCAGCGAAATACCGTAATATGTGCGCTTTCACACACAACCCGTAACGGTCCCGGGTCGAGATGACACGTGACATTGGTGTCAATGAAGGCCTTTCTGAGCCATCGGATTTCAACACTAATATCTTCATCTGTGTGTGAAGATGAGCGGAGGTCTGACGGCTGGCCAACCACTGGAGGAATTAATGACAGAGTTTACGTTTTTGTGTGAAGTATCCCTTTAAGTAGTGTGTTGGTAATATTCACGTTTGTGTGAGCTAAAGTGCTCTTTCTGTTCTCAGTTGATATGGAAGAGCCTCACAGCAGCTCCGATGATTTACAGCCTCAGGATTTGTCTTCCGCTTGCGGCCTTCCCAACATCTTCGATCTGACGCGGAGCAGAGAGGAGTGTGTGCTGAAAGCGAGTCCCATCGATGCCTTGCGTGTTGTGCCGACACCGGGATGGCTCGTAAATCCCGGGACTAGCAATGGGACGATTCTTCCGGAGAGCGACTCTGACCCACTTCCAACAGTCCAAATCCCTGCGGATGAAGCCTTTTCCAACACGGCCGTCATGCTTTCGTACCTGAGCCGGTCGCACGTTTTCTCGGAGCATTCCCCGGTTTACGGTGTTGCTTCGCCGTTCCTTCGTGCCTATGATCCCGGAAAGCTGCCGGAAGACCTGGCACTCCCAGTGGACCAGCAAATTTCAATCCCGGTCGGATTAACATCCTGCGAGCCTTTCAGCTTAATGTCGCCGGCTCAGGTCGTCGAAAACATGGCGGCGTTATGCTACCTTCAGCAACCTTCGGATATGGAAAACCTAGCTTTAGAAACGCTCAAGTCTTTGCAAGCCAATCCCAGTGAGTGCAGGTTTCCCATTGGCATGGACGAGCTTCACAATGGGAATGCCGTGTGGAACATCGAACCCTTCGAGGGAAGATTTCCCGAGGATAATGGCACTGATTCTGAGGGATTGAGTCCGAACGCCAATCCAGAGCTCGTTTTTCTCATCTCTAGATCCGAGGAGCCGATTGATTTACCCAACGAGACAGAAGCAGCGAGCTTCGCCATGCCTTTAAACCAAGAGTTCATTAGCCCGTTAGATCCCGGGTCGCCTCCGGCAGAGCAAATGGAGAATGTTTTCCCTTTGCCGCCTGAAGCGGTTAATCCAAAGCAAGAAGAGGAGTCCGATCTCACGACGGAACCAACCAACGATCCATCCGCAGGACAAACGGACACAAGTGATGGTTCGTCTTCCCAAAATACCAAGAAGACCAAAAGGAAAAAACTCCCTCCGAGAGTCCGAAGAGGCACAAGAATGGCAGCCATTCAAAACATCCAACCCGTCAGGAGCAACAAATCAAGATCTCAGGCCAAGAAAAACAAATCCTCCACTTTGCTGGAAAGGATGTGTGATGTGTCCGAGGAAAACGCGCCGAAAGAGGAACCGGAAATCAGGCGTTCAAAGAGACGCAAAGCCACACGATCTACCTCATCTTCTGCAAATCCGCAAAAGTCCTCCGGAAGGATACGAAACCATCATTCTTTACCTCGCACAACCGCGCACAAACGACAGAAGAAATCGCAACGCAAGCGGAAAAAACACAAAGTCGGCCGCACGTCGTTTTTCTCACCGCCGGAACCTGAGATTAAACTCAAATGCCTGAATTATAAAGAGGAGAAGAAGGAGCGGGACGAGAACTTTGTGCCGTATGTGCGCGTGCATCTCAAGAACTTCCCGTCTTGTACAGTTGTCAACTATCCGGAGAGCAAGCGTGGGAAGATTTCGGCTGGATTTGTGTCCGGCGTGATGCCAGCGAATCCTGGATTGCATTTTGGTCGCGCCGGCACGGCGTGCTCGCGGAACGACCTCCTGGTTTGTTGTCTCTGCGGCGGGTCGTCGAACGCGACAGACCTCGGAGACTTGCATGGTCCGTATTTCCCTGAAGGTTACAAATTGGCTTCCAAAGTTGCTTCCAATCCGGATGAGGATAACAGCGACTCCGACCCGTGCGCTCGAGGCATTTGGACAGACTCTTTCCACAGGCCGGCGGAGTCGAGATCCTGCAGTCCGACCGCGAAGAGATCCATAATGGACGGCGGCATTGATTGGTTTAGCCCTCCTGTGGTTCCTCTGGATGCTAGCGAGCATTGGCTCCACGAGGACTGCGCCGTTTGGTCCGCCGGCGTCTTTCTGGTGCGGGGGAAAGTGTACGGGCTGGAAAAAGCCGTCAGGTTGGCGAAAGTGTCGGTAAGATTTCAGATACACCGATTCTTTCACTGCAAAAAATGCTTTTCTTGCTTAGTATCTTTGTCTTGTTTCTAGTCCAAACATCTAAAAATTCTTACATTAAGAAACATTTACTAAACAAGCAAAAGTAATTGTCTTGTTTTGGGGAAAAATAACTTTTTGCTTAAAATAAGATAAATAATCTGCCAATGGGGTGAGAAAAATAATCTTAATTCAAACAGAAAACAAGATTATTTTTCTCACCCCATTGGCAGATTATTTATCTTATTTTAAGCAAAAACTCTCTTCATTTGGAGTTATTTTTCCCCAAAACAAGACAATAATTTGTACTTGTCTAGTAAATGTTTCTTAATGTAAGAATTTTTAGATATTTTGACTAGAAACAAGACAAAAATACTGAGTGAGAAAAACATTTTTTGCAGTGCTGATGTAGGGCTGCATGAGAATGGTTAAGCTGATAATCAGGATAATTCTATCAAAAACGGTAATGTAGTTATGGCCATTTTGCATGTAGTTTACCAACCTACACTTCACCCAAAAGGCCTGTAGGTGGCGCACCGACTTCATTTAACCAACTCTGATAACTTCATCAGATGGGAAATCAATACAAAACACATGGTTTAGGTGAACGCTTCTGTATTCACATTAGATTTTTAAAGCTACACAATTTGTTTGCAAATGAGCCAAACCGCAGATTCAGATTGCCCTGCGAATCCGCAAAATCATAACGCAAAGAACGATGCACTTTAATTTATATATAAACGAAATGTCCCTGGCTATAGGACACTCTAAAATGCCTAACGTTAAAAACTCTTAACGTGGCTTAATGCACTGACAGTGATATTAAAAGACCAAACTCTGTAAACATAATAATAAACCATACTGTAACATTTCCATTTTCCCGACTGAATTGCCACAGTTAGCAGAATAAATGCACCTTCGTAACCTTAAGGCAGAGATCCGTGTTAGATTCGTTAAATTCATGGCTGAAGGTTTGATCATGGCAGATTTATTCACACAAATAGCACAAGTGTCTTGTGAAGAAACAAACACTGACTGTGACACTTTCATCGCAGTGGCGATCGCTAAACTCCAGCGTGTGTTCAGATCATCAGCACTTCTTCCGCATTTAGAGGAAGCACAGAGTTGCCAGATTGCACAGATAAAGTAAAACACCGGGAAGAACGTGTATCCTTTAAAGGGAAAAGCTCTATTTGGGGGATTTAAGCTCTTCGCATCTGGCAACCACAAGCATGACTGAGTGGAGGCTCGTTACCAACGCAAGATAACGCAAACCCCGAAGAAAAAACACGATTAAGGATAAATAACGAGAGGGCTAATATAGAGACGATTAGTTGAAATCAATCGAGAGAAGCAGATATCGTCGTTACCGCGATTAAATACGATTAATCGTGCAGCCCTACTTTGATACCAAGCACTCTGCGATAATGATGCTCAATCGTTTGGTTTTCCAGGTTTGTTCGACTTGCCAAAATAGGGGAGCGACGCTGGGCTGTGTTTTCAAAGGCTGCCCGAACAAATACCACTACATGTGTGCGGTGCAGTCAGGTGAGAGACACGACAAACACTGCTACACAATACACACGCGCTGTAGAGTTCATTTTCTCAGCTATAAGTCTTAAAGGCCCGTTCACAACAAGAACGATAACTATTGGCGTACACACCAGCACAATACATGGAGCTCAACACCAGTCCTGCGTCTCACGGGTGTATCTGTGGCAATAGCCAACAATATATCATATTAGCCAAAATTGTCCATTTTGCCAAAAATCATTAAGATCATGTTCCATGAAGATATTTAGTAAACGTCCTACTGTAAATGCATCATAAATGTATTATTAGTAGTGATATGCATTGCTGAGGATTTAATTTAAACAACTTTAACAGATATTTTCTCTATATTTCGATAGTTTTTCTGCACCAGATTTTCAAATATTAGCCTATCCTAACAAATAATTGATTCAGCTTTCAAAAGATAAATAACAAAAATTGACCCCTATGACGGGGTTTTGTGGTCCAGGGTCACTATCGGTGTGTTTATTAGAAGTGTCTGTCGCTTTAAATGCCCAAGCTCTCAAAAGCAGGATGTATTCTGATTGGCTGTCACTGTTATCGTTCATCAGCTGGAAAATATTGTTCTGAAAGTGATTTCCAACGTTATTGTTTCTCTGTGTGATTATCGTTATTTGGGTCATTCCATGTCAAATCAAGCACATTTTGGAATCTCTTCAAAGTGTCCACCTGAGATCTGGAGCCAAATTACAGGCGTGTAAAGATGACTTTAGAAAGACGGCAGCATCATTATTTTATTCTCACACAGAGATTGGTGGATCTATTAGTAAAATCTGTTGACTTAATCAATCTGTGATACATTATATGCCAACGGTGAGCGCTCAAACATGGGACATAAGCACTTCTGGTGTTTCTTTGTCTCAAGTTTGCATGCCTGTAACTCCAGAAGTATTAAAGATATCTTAATATTCTTTTAGATTCTGGTTCTTAACAAACTTTTCTTTGGGTGTTTTAGTTTTAAAGGCCCTCGATGGTTTAGTCCCAGAGATATGGAGATCTCAATGCGGCTCTGTGAGTAAAATAGTAAAGTTCAGGTATCGAAAACCAAATTTAGGTCACTTTGCCCAGAGCTGATGCTTTTTTCTTTTAAAGAGGAATATCTGAAGAACAAATGTTGAAATGCATCTCATTTTTTCTATAAACACAATTGCATTCCTGTCTGAGTTCCATAAATATTGTTTTTCCAAAGTTTGCGTGTCTGTCACTCAAAATGTATTGAAGATATCTCAAAATGATTCTAGGTTCTTAAAGGGTCATGAAGCCTCTGCTGCAGCGGTGTTTTTTCACACCTTCGATTTGAAAAGGCTTCTAAAAAGGGGAGTGGTCGACTGTGAAAAGGTGGGATGGTATTGTGTGGAAAGAGGGAATGGTTTGCATAAATAGAGGAGTGTCAGTAGGTGCATTAAGATTAGCGATACTAGCAGCGGTTACAGCGGTTCTGAGACATGTTCTTGGTTCACGTTGGCATAGTTTAGGCTACCACAGTGAGATTAAATGAGGGATGAGTACAGCGAATGAGAGAGCTCTGAGTGGCGTGCAGCAGAGATCGTAAATCATTCAGCTCTTCATATTCAAACCAGCATAATTCAGTGAGAAATGAAAAGAAATGTTATTCTGCATGACGAAATATTTTGCAAACGTGATAAAACTATATTTGTCCGAATATGCACGCTGTTTGGCAAGATGAACAACGCGCCGACGTGATAAGAGAGCGTGAACCACCCAACATGCGATGTGACATAGATGTGTAATTCTAGATCGGGGTAAAAGCGAAGAGGTTTGAGGCTTCAGTCTCGACTGCGCATCTGAAGCAGAGCGACGCGCGCTGGGTTGCCGTGACCATCCGCGCTGTCTATCACTCGGCAGCTAAATCTATATTTGTCCAAATATGCAGCACGCTGTTTCACTAAGAGCCCGAACACATGCGGTTTAGTGCATGGCTGTGACGACAAATAAAACGGAGAGGACGTGGCTTTTGTTCATTAGCCTACAGATTACAGATCGATTATTTTGCACTCCTGACATAGATAGTCAACACTTGCAGGTTCGGCGTGCGATTCCTCAGGTGAATTTTACTTTACCGAGCCTTTGTAGCAAAGGCTTCCACAGACGGCGCCGGTTACAGCTCGCTCGGCGCCCTTTACGTTATTTCGTATCAGCACAACGCCTAGCTTTCCTCCGTGACTTTTCCGCACGCTGCTTCCAAAACTTCCCCACCATATCTCTACAATAATGATGGAAGACGAGCCTGACAGAAGTGACTGTCTCATGCATATTAACTAAATTATCTTGTATGCATACTACAGCGCAGGGATTGGACTGAATGAGCTTTATGTCACGAAATATCGAGAATCGCTCGGAGCGGTCGACGTCAGCATGTGCCCAGCAGCCCATACTTGGGCCGAAAATGCCCGCAGCATTTGTGACGTTGCTCCGACTAAGCTTTTCAAACCGGAAGACAGAAATCACTCTAAAAAATGCAAAAATAACTATTTTCACATATGAATACCATTAATGAGTACCCTTAGTGTTTTCAATGATGTGCAGCCTATACATATCTGTTTACATCTCAAAAAAAGTGTTTTGGGGTTTCATGACCCTTTGGTCCAGGTATCGTTCGTTCATTTGTTTTTGCTTTCACAAATGAAAACGAAAAAACGAGAAAACAACTCCTTTGTTCGTTTTTTCGTTTTTTTAGAAAAACGAAAAAACGACATTATGACTTGATTTTTGGTTTTCCCATTCTTGCACAGAAATCGGATTGGCAGGAAATGGATTCGTGTTTTTCAAAATAAGAGTTTTACCAAAACTGTATTTGTTTGCCTGTAAAATTAATAGTCTATATGCATGCTATTTGTCACCCAATTATTTGGCTTCTTTGACTGAAAAAATCTATTGAAATAGCCTAAATGTAAAACATGTTCACTGAGCATTGAGTGTTGTCATCATACAAATGTAAATATTACATGTATTATTTGTTTTAGATGTTTTTATTAACTTAAATTTCAATGAATAATATATTTTTTTGTTATATTAATATAATATAATATTAAGTTAATGCGTCAGTTTATGTTTGCACTACAAACATCATGATGGAGTGGCACAATTTACACAAAAATAATTAATATGCTTTCAGGTTCCTAGAACAATTAATATGCAACATGCTTTTAGTCAAAGTTTGGTGGTAGGCTAATATTACATCGTCATTATAATACAATATAATGCATGATGTGCTCACTCGGTTGAGAGAAGATCCAAACTCTAATAATAAAGCCAAGAGAAAACTGTATTTTTAAAATCATCGTCATATCTATCTGTCCTCTAATAGCCAGACACGATGTATGGCTATTATGACCAAATAAAGGAATGTCGGTATCAATAAAATAATTTTTCCGATTGACACAGGCTGTTTAGACATGGCATGTGGATTTACACAACAAATTATAATTGCATAAATTATGTTAAGAGATGAATGTTTAAAATGTAATGTAGAAATATGAAATGATTAGAAGGAAAAAAATGAAACATCGACTTTTTAACTATGAAACTAACACCGCCAGTAGGTGGCAGCAAATCTCTATCTTAAAGAGAGAGTTGAATCCTTTATTCAAACGAGTCTTTTAAAAATCCTAAATCTTTTAATCTGGCAAACGACTCTGGATAGGCTAATCTATAAAAAAAAAAGCCTACTCAGTAACTTTATTGAACTGTTGTATAATGTCACATTTGCGATTGTGCAGATGTTCGGAAAAACACTTGCTGGTGTGATAGCCTAACTCACAGCCTCATAGGCTCGTGTTAGAACTATATAAAACGGGGACTCGTTAGGCCTAAAAGGTTTTTTTTTTCTTTTTTCTTTTCTTTCTTTCTTTTTTTCATGTAGCCAATGCCTATTCCTATTGTGATGACCGTGGAGAGAGCGCTCAAAACTATATCATTTAGTGAACAAATTTATAGAAATGATCATTCTATGTAAAGCAATGAGACGTGAACATATGAGAATTTATCAAGATTTCTCTAAATGTGCGCTCTTTTGGACTAGAAGCCTAATTGAAGCGATTTAAAGTAGCCGATCGGATGGAGTTAATGCGGATCAACGCGTGCTATTCTTTGCGAAATAAAGATACATATTCTGGTTGCGCCGTTTGATTATGGCCTCGAAGCTCAGTCGGAGGATATTTAGGACCGGGTATTTTTATTCTGTGCTCCCCTCCGTCTTTCAAACTAGCTTTCAAACTACTCCGTGATTGCGAAAAGACGCGTTCGGCGGAGCCGCGCACTCTAAGCGCTCAAAGGCTATAGCCAAATCACTACTTTGGGCTGATTATAGGCTACCTCGCTCACACATGGCCAGACAGTGGAAATACGTTTTATAATTCCTGGTTATCTGGCATAAATTAGCCTCATTGATCTTATACATCTTGAATTCGATCGATATACCTACTAAAAACATCATTGCTGGATTATTTTGACTATAGGCTATTATAAAAGCAGATGAAACATATAGCCTATGGCTACTGTTTATCACATATTAGCCTACTTTGGGCCAAATTTACGTTTAGAAACCATTAAAAAAAAATTATCCCTCGGGAGTCTGAGCTGTTTTGGGGCCCTTTAAAAGTTTTGCTCTGACATTTGTGCTTTTTTATTACAATGTATTCAGCACAAACTGTGCTACCATAACATGAGAACAATATGTAGCCTACATGCTTGTATTTTTGAGAGAATAATGTTTGTGCATGGGTTTTGAAAAAACAAAAAAATGTTTTAAAATTAGGTCTCAAAACACACAATAGATATGCGGCCACAATACTTTAGTAGACTAATGGATGTGGTTGCCTATGTTTAATTAAAATCATAAGTTTAATTAATTTATACGCTACAAAACTAAGTAGGCTATAGAATAGGAAAATATGTGTATATGTCATTTTGACACGAATACATATTAATAAATGACATGTTCATGTTTGAAAGTCTGTAGGTTAACATAAATGCAGATATAGGCCTAATTGTAATAATAAAAACAACATAATTATCGATTTTGAAATATTAAACCTGTCAATACAGAACGAAATATTCTGTAGCCTATTTTGCCGTCAATACCATAGATATGTATGGTCAATAGGCTACTGCCGACGTTGTCTTTGCTGTATCAATAGGCAATATATTTATATTTAACATGAAGTATAGGGCTTCCCAGCAGCAGCAGCGCCGGGTCAGACACGCTTCTGGTGTGCAAAGACAGAGAAAACGCAGCCGCCCCGCGGATGACACGCAACAGAAACGCCACGCTCACACCACGCTTGCAGGCCGGAGACACACTGCAAGCGTGGCGTTTCTGTTGCGTGTCAGCCGCGGGGCGGCTGCGTTTTCTCTGTCTTTGCACACCAGAAGCATGTCTGACGCGGCGCTGCTGCTGCTATTAATGTATGAGCCGCGCAGCTGACGCAGGCAGTGTGCAAGCGCTAACCGGTTAACATGGGAGCCGAAATAAAAACGGACACGCCACGCAGCCGAGACGCTCACGACACGCTTGCAGTGTGTCTCCGAACGCCGGCTCCGCCGAACGCGTCTTTTCGCGATCACGGAGTAGTTTGAAAGCTAGTTTGAAAGACGGAGGGGAGCACAGAATAAAAATACCCGGTCCTAAATATCCTCCGACTGAGCTTCGAGGCCATAATCAAACGGCGCAACCAGAATATGTACAGTCTTGTTCAAAATATTAGCAGTACAATGTGACTAACCAGAATAATCAAGGTTTTTCGTATTTTTTTTATTGCTACGTGGCAAACAAGTTACCAGTAGGTTCAGTAGATTCTCAGAAAACAAACGAGACCCAGCATTCATGATATGCACGCTCTTAAGGCTGTGCAATTGGGCAATTAGTTGAATTAGTTGAAAGGGGTGTGTTCAAAAAAATAGCAGTGTCTACCTTTGACTGTACAAACTCAAAACTATTTTGTACAAACATTTTTTTTTTCTTCTGGGATTTAGCAATCCTGTGAATCACTAAACTAATATTTAGTTGTATGACCACAGTTTTTTAAAACTGCTTGACATCTGTGTGGCATGGAGTCAACCAACTTGTGGCACCTCTCAGCTGTTATTCCACTCCATGATTCTTTAACAACATTCCACAATTCATTCACATTTCTTGGTTTTGCTTCAGAAACAGCATTTTTGATATCACCCCACAAGTTCTCAATTGGATTAAGGTCTGGAGATTGGGCTGGCCACTCCATAACATTAATTTTGTTGGTTTGGAACCGTTTACTAGTGTGTTTTGGGTCATTGTCTTGTTGAAACAACCGTTTCAAGGGCATGTCCTCTTCAGCATAGGGCAACATGACCTCTTCAAGTATTTTAACATATGCAAACTGATCCATGATCCCTGGTATGCGATAAATAGGCCCAACACCATAGTAGGAGAAACATGCCCATATCATGATGCTTGCACCTCCATGCTTCACTGTCTTCACTGTGTACTGTGGCTTGAATTCAGAGTTTGGGGGTCGTCTCACAAACTGCCTGTGGCCCTTGGACCCAAAAAGAACAATTTTACTCTCATCAGTCCACAAAATGTTCCTCCATTTCTCTTTAGGCCAGTTGATGTGTTCTTTGGCAAATTGTAACCTCTTCTGCACATGCCTTTTTTTTAACAGAGGGACTTTGCGGGGGATTCTTGAAAATAGATTAGCTTCACACAGACGTCTTCTAACTGTCACAGTACTTACAGGTAACTCCAGACTGTCTTTGATCATCCTGGAGGTGATCATTGGCTGAGCCTTTGCCATTCTGGTTATTCTTCTATCCATTTTGATGGTTGTCTTCCGTTTTCTTCCACGTCTCTCTGGTTTTGCTCTCCATTTTAAGGCATTGGAGATCATTTTAGCTGAACAGCCTATCATTTTTTGCACCTCTTTATAGGTTTTCCCCTCTCTAATCAACTTTTTAATCAAAGTACGCTGTTCTTCTGAACAATGTCTTGAACGACCCATTTTCCTCAGCTTTCAAATGCATGTTCAACAAGTGTTGGCTTCATCCTTAAATAGGGGCCACCTGATTCACACCTGTTTCTTCACAAAATTGATGACCTCAGTGATTGAATGCCACACTGCTATTTTTTCAACACACCCCTTTCAACTAATTCAACTAATTGCCCAATTGCACAGCCTTAAGAGCGTGCATATCATGAATGCTGGGTCTCGTTTGTTTTCTGAGAATCTACTGAACCTACTGGTAACTTCTTTGCCACGTAGCAATAAAAAAAATACGAAAAACCTTGATTATTCTGGTTAGTCACATTGTACTGCTATTATTTTGAACAAGACTGTATCTTTATTTCGCAAAGAATAGCACGCGTTGATCCGCATTAACTCCATCCGATCGGCTACTTTAAATCGCTTCAATTAGGCTTCTAGTCCAAAAGAGCGCACATTTAGAGAAATCTTGATAAATTCTCATATGTTCACGTCTCATTGCTTTACATAGAATGATCATTTCTATAAATTTGTTCACTAAATGATATAGTTTTGAGCGCTCTCTCCACGGTCATCACAATAGGAATAGGCATTGGCTACATGAAAAAAAGAAAGAAAGAAAAGAAAAAAGAAAAAAAAAACCTTTTAGGCCTAACGAGTCCCCGTTTTATATAGTTCTAACACAAGCCTATGAGGCTGTGAGTTAGGCTATCACACCAGCAAGTGTTTTTCCGAACATCTGCACAATCGCAAATGTGACATTATACAACAGTTCAATAAAGTTACTGAGTAGGCTTTTTTTTTTATAGATTAGCCTATCCAGAGTCGTTTGCCAGATTAAAAGATTTAGGATTTTTGAAAGACTCGTTTGAATAAAGGATTCAACTCTCTCTTTAAGATAGAGATTTGCTGCCACCTACTGGCGGTGTTAGTTTCATAGTTAAAAAGTCGATGTTTCATTTTTTTCCTTCTAATCATTTCATATTTCTACATTACATTTTAAACATTCATCTCTTAACATAATTTATGCAATTATAATTTGTTGTGTAAATCCACATGCCATGTCTAAACAGCCTGTGTCAATCGGAAAAATTATTTTATTGATACCGACATTCCTTTATTTGGTCATAATAGCCATACATCGTGTCTGGCTATTAGAGGACAGATAGATATGACGATGATTTTAAAAATACAGTTTTCTCTTGGCTTTATTATTAGAGTTTGGATCTTCTCTCAACCGAGTGAGCACATCATGCATTATATTGTATTATAATGACGATGTAATATTAGCCTACCACCAAACTTTGACTAAAAGCATGTTGCATATTAATTGTTCTAGGAACCTGAAAGCATATTAATTATTTTTGTGTAAATTGTGCCACTCCATCATGATGTTTGTAGTGCAAACATGAACTGAAGCATTAACTTAATATTATATTATATTAATATAACAAAAAAATATATTATTCATTGAAATTTAAGTTAATAAAAACATCTAAAACAAATAATACATGTAATATTTACATTTGTATGATGACAACACTCAATGCTCAGTGAACATGTTTTACATTTAGGCTATTTCAATAGATTTTTTCAGTCAAAGAAGCCAAATAATTGGGTGACAAATAGCATGCATATAGACTATTAATTTTACAGGCAAACAAATACAGTTTTGGTAAAACTCTTATTTTGAAAAACACGAATCCATTTCCTGCCAATCCGATTTCTGTGCAAGAATGGGAAAACCAAAAATCAAGTCATAATGTCGTTTTTTCGTTTTTCTAAAAAAACGAAAAAACGAACAAAGGAGTTGTTTTCTCGTTTTTTCGTTTTCATTTGTGAAAGCAAAAACAAATGAACGAACGATACCTGGACCCCCTTTAAACTTTTGTTTTGAAATCTTCATTTGTAAATCTCAATTTGTATGGTTAGAAATGGGGATCTCAGTTCAGTTCCATATTTAATTTGGTGTGTTTTAGCCATTTTCAATTAAGATATCATGTTAAGAACCAGAATCTAAAAGGATATTAAGATATCTTTAATACTTCTGGAGTTACAGGCATGCAAACTTGAGACAAAGAAACACAAGAAGTGCTTATGTCCCATGTTTGAGCGCTCACCGTTGGCATATAATGTATCACAGATTGATTAAGTCAACAGATTTCACTAATAGATCTACCAATCTCTGTGTAAGAATAAAATAATGATGCTGCCATCTTTCTAAAGTCATCTTTACACGCCTGTAATTTGGCTCCAGATCTCAGGTGGACTTGTCATCTTGACCCTCCTCTATAAAACAGAGATAACTCAGTCAATACACATCTGAGACTTGTCATATTTTGGCTTTCTTCTTCATTAATGTATTTCTTTCACCAGATAAAATCTCAATGTTTAGCCAGGGACCTTTGGTAATATTGAGTTGACACTGAAGGACCCTGGGTTTGTTCTTGGTTTTTAGATCGATATGATTATTGTCCGTGGTGTGAATGGGCCTTTAGTCTTAGTTCTGTGTCAAATGTCCATCCTATCTGTTTCACATTTCATCCTATACTGTTTTAGTTGCTCAAAGTTGTATAATGTCAACTCATACACATGGTTAATGTTACTTATTTACTCAACTAGTGTATAATATCATAAATTAACACGATACATTATGAAAACTGGTAGAACTTAAAAGCGAAAACGGTGAAATTAAAAACTAATTTTTTTTTCCTGCTGTATTTTTACTGAAGAGAATAAAGATGTATTTTGGTTAAGTTTTAGATATATATCTGTATTCATCTACAATATTGTGTGTTTAGTTTATAGTCGGAGTTTGTGATGTGGTCTCAGTCATAGGAAAAAGGATTTAATGCATTGCATATTGTTTGGAAATGGCATTTTGATGCCGATCTGTCTGATCTGCTGCTTTTGTGTCTGCGTTTGCACAGACGTTTTTAAACCTGCAGTCAGACACGCTTAGAAACTGTGGGAAACATACACTGGTAATAAGTGTGTGAATCTGCCTGTGCATTAAGGAAAATCTCTTCATCTCCTGTTAGTGGGTGGGATATATTAGGCAGCAAGTGAACATTTCATCCTCAGAGTTGATGTGTTAGAAGCAGGAGAAATGGGCAAGCGTAAGGATTTGAGCGAGTTTGGCCAGATTGTGACGGCTAGACGACTGGGTCAGAGCATCTCCAAAACTGCAGCTCTTGTGGGCTGTTCCCGGTCTGCAGTGGTCAGTATCTATCAAAAGTGCTCCAAGGAAGGACCAGTGGAGAACCGGCCACAGGGTCATGGGCGGCCAAGGCTCATTGATGACCGTGGGGAGCGAAGGCTGGCCCGTGGGGTCCGATCAAACAGACGAGCTACTGGAGCTCAAACTGCTCCAGAAGTTAATGCTGGTTCTGATAGAAAGCTGTCAGAATACACAGAGCAGCTCAGTTTGTCAGGGCTGTTTTATATACATTTATATTGCCAAACGTGTTGTGACGCCTGCCTTTACACACACATGAGCTCCCCATTGTTAACCCGTGGGGTTTAATCTGGAGTCGGCCCACCCTCTCTAACAGCTCCAGCTCTTCTGGGAAGGCTTTCCTCAAGGTTTAGGAGTGTGTTTATGGGGATTTTTGCCCATTCTTCTAGAAGCTCATTTGTGAGGTCAGGCACTGATGTTGGACGAGAAGGCCTGGCTCTCAGTCTCCGCTCTAATTCATCCCAAAGCTGTTCTATCGGGTTGAGCTCAGGACTCTGTGCAGGCCAGTCCAGTTCCTCCACACCAAACTCCTCATCCATGTCTTTATGGAGCGACGCTTTGTGCACTGGAGCGCAGTCATGCTGGGACAGGAAGGGGCCGTCCACAAACTGATCCCACAAAGTCAGGAGCGTGAAATTGTCCAAAATGTCTCGGTGAAGCATTAAGAGTTCCTTTCACTGGAACTAACGGGCTAAGCCCAACCCCACACCGGAATCCCCCCTCCACCAAACTTTACACTTGGCACAATGCAGTCAGGCGAGTCCCGTTCTCCTGGTGACGGCCAAACCCAGACTCGTCCATGGGATTGTCCAACTGAAGCGTGATTGGTCGCTCAGAGAACACGTCTCACTGCTCTAGAGTCCAGTGGCGGCTGCTTTACTCCACTGCATCGCACGCTTTGCATTGCTCTTGGTGATGTAAGGCTTGGATGAGCTGCTCGGCCATGGAAACCCATTCCATGAAGCTCTCTCCACTGTTCTTGAGCTCATCTGAAGGCCACAGAAGTCTGGAGGTCTGGAGCTGTTGACTCTGCAGAAAGTTGGTGACTTCTGCGCACTGTGACCCTCAGCATGCGCTGACCCCGCTCTGGGATTTAACACTTCGTGGCTGAGTTGCTGTTGTTCCCAATGGCTTCGACTTTGTTATAATCCCACTAACAGTTGAGCGTGGAATATTTAGTAGTGAGGAAATGTCAGGAATGGACTTATTGCACAGGTGTCAGCCTATCACGGCCCCAGGCTTGAGTTCACTGAGCTCCTGAGAGCGACCCATTCTTTCACTAATGTGTGTAGAAGCGTCAGCAGGCCAAGAGCTGGAGTTATACACCTGTGGCCATGAAGAGATCGAACACCTAAACTCCGTGATCACAATACTTCTGGCAATATAGTGCATATATAAATAAAAAATATTGTAAAATTTAGGAGGGAACCAGAATATTTTTCTTTGTGTTTTGCTGTTAACTTCCTAAAGGTTTGTATTATTATTACTGTTGTTTGTTTTGCTGTACACTTAATTCTCCTCAGGATTAACTGATGTGTTTCCTCATCTGGATTATAGGTTGTGTATTAAATGAGGATAATTTCTCAATGAAATGCAGAAAGCACAAGGTATCTTTTTTTCTACCTTTTTTTTTACATGACAATGTAAAATATTTGTTTTAGATGTGTACATGTATTTTAAACTGAAGGTGCTCAATATTGTACCTTTTGTGTTATTCTTGTGTCTGATGCATTAGAACAAGTCCATCAAAGGCTCATCATGTGGTCAGATCAACAGGTGACACTGGAGGAACATGCCAGGTCTGAGCTCAATATATTACGCTTCAAATTGCACTAAATGTTTCTTTTGCACTACATGACACATTACACGTAAGATCGTAAATCAAGAGTATATGCATGTGTTTCTATGTTTAGTGAGATGTCCTCTTTTATGTAGTGTGTATTTATATGTTTAACACTGTGGTCCTGCGCCTTCATTTCCTTCCTCTGTCAAAATCACATTCATGAGAAAAAAAGACCAATAAGGCGCACCAGTGTAGAAGTCTCTTTTTATTATTACATTTAGAAATAATGTAAAATAACACCTACTTTTGGCAATATATTTATATGCACTATTAAAAATAAACCTCTCTCGTTCCACACGAGTCCACGTGTGCATGTTCTCTCTTTTTCATTGAAGTAAACAAAAATCTGCACACTGCTGTTGCTGCTCCCAAAGATTAAATAAAAAAGACTGTTTCGACCCAAAGGGCCTTCATCAGGTCTGACAGTGTGCAGATTTTTATTTACTTCGATGTGTTTCATCTAATCTAACACCTGTAAAAGTTTTATTGGACGTGCGCACAATTCTTCCTTCTCTCTTTTTCATTTAACAGTGTCTTATTTAAGGCCTGTTGGTCCTCCCCATAGAGTGTGTTTGACCTCTGACCTCCAGCGGCGTGTTCCTGTCGGCCGACCGAGGACCCTTCAGACTCTCAGCTGACGGAAACACCAAACACCTTAATGATTCTCAACATCTTCAGCGTCACATGATGGCAAGAGGAGGAGGAGCAAGAGTGAGGAGGGGGAGGAGTAAGAGTGAGGAGGGGGAGGGGTAAGAGTGAGGAGGAGCAAGAGTGAGGAGGAGGAGTAAGAGTGAGGAGGAGCAAGAGTGAGGAGGAGCAAGAGTGAGGAGGAGCAAGAGTGAGGAGGAGGAGTAAGAGTGAGGAGGAGCAAGAGTGAGGAGGAGGAGCAAGAGTGAGGAGGAGCAAGAGGAGGGGGAGGAGTAAGAGTGAGGAGGAGGAGCAAGAGTGAGGAGGAGCAAGAGTGAGGAGGAGCAAGAGTGAGGAGGAGGAGCAAGAGTGAGGAGGAGCAAGAGTGAGGAGGGGGAGTAAGAGTGAGGAGGAGCAAGAGTGAGGAGGGGGAGGAGTAAGAGTGAGGAGGAGGAGGAGTAAGAGTGAGGAGGGGGAGGAGTAAGAGTGAGGAGGAGGAGCAAGAGTGAGGAGGAGGAGCAAGAGTGAGGAGGGGGAGTAAGAGTGAGGAGGAGCAAGAGTGAGGAGGGGGAGGAGTAAGAGTGAGGAGGAGGAGGAGTAAGAGTGAGGAGGAGGAGCAAGAGTGAGGAGGAGGAGCAAGAGTGAGGAGGGGAGGAGTAAGAGTGAGGAGGGGGAGGAGTAAGAGTGAGGAGGGGGAGGAGTAAGAGTGAGGAGGGGAGGAGTAAGAGTGAGGAGGAGGAGGAGGAGTAAGAGTGAGGAGGGGGAGGAGTAAGAGTGAGGAGGAGGAGCAAGAGTGAGGAGGAGGAGTAAGAGTGAGGAGGGGAGGAGTAAGAGTGAGGAGGGGGAGGAGTAAGAATGAGAAGGGGGAGGAGTAAGAGTGAGGAGGGGGAGGAGTAAGAGTGAGGAGGGGGAGGAGTAAGAGTGAGGAGGAGGAGCAAGAGTGAGGAGGGGAGGAGTAAGAGTGAGGAGGAGGAGTAAGAGTGAGGAGGGGAGGAGTAAGAGTGAGGAGGGGGAGGAGTAAGAGTGAGGAGGAGCAAGAGTGAGGAGGGGGAGGAGTAAGAGTGAGGAGGGGGAGGAGTAAGAGTGAGGAGGAGCAAGAGTGAGGAGGGGGAGGAGTAAGAGTGAGGAGGAGGAGCAAGAGTGAGGAGGAGGAGCAAGAGTGAGGAGGGGGAGGAGTAAGAGTGAGGAGGAGCAAGAGTGAGGAGGGGGAGGAGTGAGGAGGAGCAAGAGTGAGGAGGGGGAGTAAGAGTGAGGGGGAGTAAGAGTGAGGAGGAGCAAGAGTGAGGAGGAGCAAGAGTGAGGAGGGGGAGGAGCAAGAGGGAGGGGGAGGAGCAAGAGTGAGGAGGAGCAAGAGGAGGGGGAGGAGTACGAGTGAGGAGGGGGAGCAAGAGTGAGGAGGGGGAGGAGTAAGAGTGAGGAGGAGCAAGAGTGAGGAGGGGGAGGAGTGTGTGAGGAGGAGGAGTAAGAGTGAGGAGGGGGAGGAGTAAGAGGGAGGGGGAGGAGTAAGAGTGAGGAGGAGCAAGAGGGAGGGGGAGGAGTAAGAGTGAGGAGGGGGAGGAGCAAGAGGGAGGGGGAGGAGTAAGAGTGAGGAGGAGCAAGAGGAGGGGGAGGAGTAAGAGTGAGGAGGGGGAGCAAGAGTGAGGAGGGGGAGGAGTAAGAGTGAGGAGGAGGAGCAAGAGTGAGGAGGGGGAGGAGTGTGTGAGGAGGAGGAGTAAGGGGAGGAGTGTGTGAGGGAGGAGGAGTAAGGGGAGGAGTGTGTGAGGGAGGAGGAGTAAGGGGAGGAGTGTGTGAGGGAGGAGGAGTAAGGGGAGGAGTGTGTGGGGGAGGAGTAAGGGGAGGAGTGTGTGGGGGAGGAGTGTGTGGGGGAGGAAGAGCATGTCGGAGTGAATTGCACATTTAAGACACAACCTCTAAAGTTGAAACACAGCACAAAGTCAGTGTCGCTTTATTTGACAATATGCTTTTTCACAATAAGGGTTTGTCAGATTAATGTTTGGGGGCAAAATAATTGTTATTATATAATAATATTTCGTTTTTTTTGGTTGAAAATGTAATTTTCTGAAATCTATTTTTCGTTCATTCTGTCTTAATTTATGACCTGAATTTGATGTAAATCCCTCTTCATAATCATCACTATATATTCAGTCAAGACAAATCATTCTTTACTAAATACATTTCCAGAAGCTGAAGTGAAGGAGCGCATGACGGGTTTATGCAAACCGCTCTGAAGGGCACTTTGTGTACAAAGGGGAAAAGATGAGAGTATTTTTTTTGTGTGTGTGTCTAAGATGAGTGCAGGATCCGAGGCCAAACGTCTGGTGTTTAATCCTCCAGCTCTTCCTGTTAGACGGCACTACGGCACACGAGCGAGGTCACTGAACACACACATTTAATGTTCAATCTGTCGCATTCATTGTATGATTCATGTGAAGTTTTCTTGTGAGAAATGCTGAATGTTAGCGTTCTGTAAGATCACTTGTGGTTCTATGCACTTGACTGCGTCTCCTCGTCCTGATCTATAACAGTGGAAGTCATGCCTTCACCTGCAGAAAGCATTTCAACATTTGACATTTTATAAAAGCGTTTGTTCATTTGTTGCTGCCTTGCTAAGACAAATCAGCGCATCTCACCCCGGATGCCCTTCGTTTATTTGAATGAAAGCAGTGGGGATTTTGAGACGCAGTGCATTATTAAATATGACACGTTCAGTGTTCAGACTATTAATGTGTCAGATGTTCTCGTGTTTGTGCCATACGCTTGTTCTGTTTAAATGTCATTATTTTGCTGCTTTATCATCATATGTACCAAAAGCGTTGTTTTTCTCAGATGTAATCTCAGGGTTGCGCAGGGTCTTTTGTGTTGTTGTCGACATTCTTACCCCAAACTGTATTTATCTTCAACTGACCAAACCAAGTCGGTCATTGTAATAAATTGGTTTCCTTTATTTTGCAGAATTGTGCCGTTGTCACTCCTTTGTGTTTGCTCATATACAGGTGTTGGTCAAATAATTAAAATATCATCAAAAAGTTGATTTATTTCACTTATTCCATTCAAAAAGTGAAAGATATATTTTACAGACTGATATATTTAAAATGTTAATTTCTTTTAATGTTGATGATTATAGCTGACAACTAAGGAAAATCCAAAATTCAGTATCAGAAAATTAGAATATTGTGAAAAGACTAATGAACTAATGAACTCAACACACCTGCGAAGGCCGTTAATGATCTCAGTCTCGTTCTGTCGGCTACACGATCATGGGGAAGACCGCTGACTCAGTCCTCCAAAAGACGACCATTGACACCTTACACTCGGAGGGCAAGACACAAAAGAGCTCAGTGTCCAAGCACATTAATAGAGAGGCGAAGGGAAGGAAAAGATGTGGTAGAAAAAAGTGTACAAGCAATGGGGATAACTTTTTCTGCTTCATGTATTGCTTTAGAGACATTTGGCGAAGCCGTTGGTGTTTGTTCCCGATCCGTTAGAAAGCTCGACCTGCGCGGGGTTTCAGTGCAGAAACACACACACACACACACACGTGTTAGGAATGTTAGCGGAGCGAGCGGAGAATCAAACACACGATGTTCGGTGGATTTTCAAAGGCGAAATGTAGTCGTTTCAAAATGAATCCCAGTGAATTTCGCGGCGTGTTCGCGAACGAAGAGACTTTTTTTGGCGGATATTTTCACCCACGGAAATTTGCTGAAATTGAGCGGAAGCCCATCTTCGTCACATGAGAAATCTTCTGTGAATCATAATTATGACATAAAAAGTCATACTAAGTCTTAAGTCGAAATTCTGACATTAGTCAGAAATATGACAAGCCACAATTTAAACGTTTAATCTCATTATTATGAGAAGATTAGTGTCATAATTATGATATAAAAAGTTGAAATTGTAGCATGCCATAATTTAAACCTTTTATCTCATAAAAATTTCAATTCATTATTATAATTTTTTTTTGCATAATTTTGACTTTATCTAAATTTTGACTTAATTGACAAAAAGTTGAAGATGCGACATTAGTCAAAGTTATGACAAAACCGAATTTGAGACGGTCATAATTACGCCGTAATCCATAATTTAAACTTTTTATCTCATCATTTCAACTTTCAATTCATAATTATGAAAAAAATGATCTCATGGTTTTGACATAACTGGCAAAAATGTAAGATGCGACAACCTTGAGACATGAAGTTATAATTGTGACAATCCATAATTAAAAATGTTTATCTCATAACATGAGATATTAGTGTCATAGCCAAGCTGAAATTGACGGTCAAAATTATGCCTTAAAAAGTTGAAAATGTGACATAAGACGAAATTATGATATAAGCCATAATTCATTATTAAAAGAAAATTTGTGTCATTCAGTATTTTTACATAGTTATGAGATAAAAAGCTGGAATTATGACAAAAAGTATATATAATTATGGTCATAATTTCAACTTTTTATCAATTAAAACAATCTCACAATTATGATTTGGTATGTAAGCCATAATTTCTGATAATTTTTACTGTTATAATTATGACTGAAAATGTGACGAGTCGAAATTAAAACAATCAAAATTGTTGCAATAGAGATAACCGCACCCTGGAGAGGATTGTGAAACAAAACCCATTCAAAAATGTGGAGGAGATTCACCAAGAGTGGACTGCAGCTGGAGTCAGCGCTTTAAGAACCACTGCGCACAGACGTCTGCGAGACAGGTTTAGACAGATCAGAAGCGCCTCGCCTGGGCTAAAGACAAACAGGACAGCTGAGTGGTCCACAGTTATGTTCTCTGATGAAAGTAAATGTGGCATTTCCTTTGAAACTCAGGGTCCCAGATTCTGGAGGAAGAGCGAAGAGGCACACAATACACGCTGCTTGAGCTCCAGTGTAAAGTTTCCACATCAGTGATGGTTTGGGGAGCCATGGCATCTGCTGGTGTTGGTCCACTGTGTTTTCTGAGGTCAAAGGTCAACGCAGCCATATACCAGGGAGCTGTAGAGCACATCATGCTTCCTGCTGCGGACACACTTTATGGAGATGCAGATTTCATTTGCCAACAGGACTCGGCACCTGCACCCAGTGTCAAAGCAGCCAGGACCTGGTTTAAGGTAATTATTAGTGAAATAAATCCACTATTTGAGGATATTCTAATTATATGACCAGCACCTGGATCTGCATCATGATGAATATGGCAGGTAATAGTAATTTTCCTGTTGTATTGTTGTTTACCCATAACTAGATACATTTAGCAATAATAAAACCAGTAACTGAAAAAACACGTGCACATTTTAGTCGAGATTTATTTCTGAATAAATCTGAACTTACAGGAAGACAGTTGTATGGCAAAGACAGGTTTCAGAGTTTGATGACTGAAGCTCAGAAATATCACCATAAACCAAAGACTTCAGCACCGAGAGTGAGCCGTCACTGCATCGGATCTTACTAAATAAAGACACGGTCAGTCAGTGTCGCTGCATGTCTATCATACGGGATATTAGGGATATTAGGGATGCATGACATATCGGTATCATCCGATGTGTTCAATTTTAATGTTAGGATTTGTCCGATATATTAAAGCTGATAAATAATGTATAATATCGGCTTTTAAATGTAAGAATTATCGGTCATCGACCAAAATGTTCATATTTGTGCATCCCTAATATTGATGTTCTCCTAGACTTTAAATGCAAAGAGTGACACAACTACACACTTTATCCTCAACATTCTCTCAATACATGTTTAAAAGCTCATGCAGATGTGAACCACCAAAAAAATAAAAAGCATATAAATACAAACTTTACCAATGCCAATAAAACCGTTTGTCTTCAAGGCCCAGCGAACAAAATGCATTAGAATCCCCGTACGTTATGAAGAGGTTCTTCCTGAATATTATGTTTTTTTTGGTTATGCAAATTTTATGGGAACGCTACTCTTGAATGTTCTCTGAACATTCTTAAATAAGTTCGAATTTTTAAACATTTCATTTGCCAGTTGAATGAACAGTCAAAGAGTCAAACAGTAAGATAGTGAGTCAAACTTTTCCAATTAAAATTAGACCGAAATACACTATATTGCCAAAAGTATTGGGCCGCCCCTCCAGATCAGGTGTTCAATCCGTGTATAACTCCAGCTCTCGGCCTGCAGACGCTTCTACACACATTAGTGAAAGAATGGGTCGCTCTCAGGAGCTCAGTGAACTCAAGCGTGGGGCCGTGATAGGCTGACACCTGTGCAATAAGGCCATTCCTGACATTTCCTCACTACTAAATATTCCACGCTCAACTGTTAGTGGGATTATAACAAAGAGGAAGCCATTGGGAACAACAGCAACTCAGCCACGAAGTGTTAAATCCCAGAGCGGGGTCAGCGCATGCTGAGGGTCACAGTGCGCAGAAGTCTCCAACTTTCTGCAGAGTCAACAGCTCCAGACCTCCAGACTTCTGTGGCCTTCAGATGAGCTCAAGAACAGCGGAGAGAGCTTCATGGAATGGGTTTCCATGGCCGAGCAGCTCATCCAAGCCTTACATCACCAAGAGCAATGCAAAGCGTGGGATGCAGTGGAGTAAAGCAGCCGCCACTGGACTCTAGAGCAGTGAGACGTGTTCTCTGAGCGACCAATCACGCTTCAGTCTGACAATCCCATCGACGAGTCTGGGTTTGGCCATCGCCAGGAGAACGGGACTCGGCTGACTGCATTGTGCCAAGTGTAAAGTTTGGTGGTGGGGGGATAATGGGGTGGGTTGTTTTTCAGGGGTTGGCCCCTTAGTTCCAGTGAAAGGAACTCTTAATGCTTCACCGAGACATTTTGGACAATTTCACGCTCCTGACTTTGTGGGATCAGTTTGTGGACGGCCCCTTCCTGTCCCAGCATGACTGCGCTCCAGTGCACAAAGCGTCGCTCCATAAAGACATGGATGAGGAGTTTGGTGTGGAGGAACTGGACTGGCCTGCACAGAGTCCTGAGCTCAACCCGATAGAACAGCTTTGGGATGAATTAGAGCGGAGACTGAGAGCCAGGCCTTCTCGTCCAACATCAGTGCCTGACCTCACAAATGAGCTTCTAGAAGAATGGGCAAAAATCCCCATAAACACACTCCTAAACCTTGAGGAAAGCCTTCCCAGAAGAGCTGGAGCTGTTAGAGAGGGTGGCCGACTCCAGATTAAACCCCACGGGTTAACAATGGGGAGCTCATGTGCAATATAGCAAACTTTTGGCAATATAGTACCTTACTTTAAGAAGTCTTAAAGGAGTTTTTTTTGCAGTTTATGCCACCGGTCACAGATAACTTTAAACAAACGTTGTATTAATGTTACCGGAGAATGTTTCCTGTTCGCTGGGAACTCTTCAGTTAATCGCCATCCTGAGCTGAAGATGATGTTTCACACACACACACACACATGTAGATATCAGGTAGTTCTTGATCTCAGTGAGAAATAAACAACAACAACACACGAACACAACAACTAAACACACAACTCATTCCCTGGCTCAAGGGTTAGCTCTGTCATCTACTAAACGTTCACTCGGAAACAATCGTGACGGCAAAAAAAGTCACATTACATCAATTCTCACAAATCGCAAAATGTTCAATGCTTTCATCAGCATGCAGTTATGATGTTTGCTCGCGCACGTCTGCGCTCTTTGTTTTACATTTCAGTTTAAACCAATGTAGAAAATATATCAGATAATCGATACTTTAAAGGGGAACACGATACAGTAGGCAAAAATACGTCCACCCCGTCAGATGCTGTATGTTGTACAGAAAGCCGGAAAGATCATAAAGCCGAACACAAAACATCATGAATAAATCCAGTTTTCAGCCGAGCCACGTTAAAAAATAAGTTTGGCACAACTGTGCTTAAAGTACTATAAATTAAATAAAAATATTGATGTTTGTTAATCACTATATCAACTGAAAAAATATATATTTCTGAATACTAAGAATCCTGATAAATGAATTAAAAACAACAGTCTACAAGTCTCGGAGTGCATGCGATATCCTCGGGAGAAACCCGCCGTTAGTTCAGGATTTAAAGAACATTTCATTCTCACACCGTTTGCTCGCTGACAGAAACGCCGCGGAGGAATCCTCATCGGGTGAAGATCCAGAGTCGCTCTTTTTCTGCTTCATGTATTGCTTTAGAGACATTTGGCGAAGCCGTTGGTGTTTGTTCCCGATCCGTTAGAAAGCTCGACCTGCGCGGGGTTTCAGTGCAGAAACACACACACACACACACACACGTGTTAGGAATGTTAGCGGAGCGAGCGGAGAATCAAACACACGATGTTCGGTGGATTTTCAAAGGCGAAATGTAGTCGTTTCAAAATGAATCCCAGTGAATTTCGCGGCGTGTTCGCGAACGAAGAGACTTTTTTTGGCGGATAATTTCACCCACGGAAATTTGCTGAAATTGAGCGGAAGCTTATCTTCGTCACATGAGAAATCTTCTGTGAATCATAATTATGACATAAAAAGTCATACTAAGTCTTAAGTCGAAATTCTGACATTAGTCAGAAATATGACAAGCCACAATTTAAACGTTTAATCTCATTATTATGAGAAGATTAGTGTCATAATTATGATATAAAAAGTTGAAATTGTAGCATGCCATAATTTAAACCTTTTATCTCATAAAAATTTCAATTCATTATTATAATTTTTTTTTGCATAATTTTGACTTTATCTAAATTTTGACTTAATTGACAAAAAGTTGAAGATGCGACATTAGTCAAAGTTATGACAAAACCGAATTTGAGACGGTCATAATTACGCCGTAATCCATAATTTAAACTTTTTATCTCATCATTTCAACTTTCAATTCATAATTATGAAAAAAACGATCTCATGGTTTTGACATAACTGGCAAAAATGTAAGATGCGACAACCTTGAGACATGAAGTTATAATTGTGACAATCCATAATTAAAAATGTTTATCTCATAACATGAGATATTAGTGTCATAGCCAAGCTGAAATTGACGGTCAAAATTATGCCTTAAAAAGTTGAAAATGTGACAAGACGAAATTATGATATAAGCCATAATTCATTATTAAAAGAAAATGTGTGTCATTCAGTATTTTTACATAGTTATGACATAAAAAGCTGGAATTATGACAAAAAGTATATATAATTATGGTCATAATTTCAACTTTTTATCAATTAAAACAATCTCACAATTATGATTTGGTATGTAAGCCATAATTTCTGATCATTTTTACTGTTATAATTATGACTGAAAATGTGACGAGTCGAAATTAAAACAATCAAAATTTACATAAAAAGTAATAATTATGACATTAAATTGAAAATGTTTATCATAATTTTGACTATAATCTTAAAATGATGACAGTATGTCGTAATTATGAATTAGTAAATCATAATTAAGATTCACATTTTCAATGTGGCAGACGTGTGTGTGTGTGTGTGTGTGTGTGTGTGTGGTGGAGTCTCACTCTGGTGTCAGACGTGTGTGTGTGTGTGTGTGTGTTGGAGTCTCGCTCTGGGGTCAGACGTGTGTGTGTGTTGGAGTCTCACTCTGGGGTCAGACATGTGTGTGTGTGTGTGTGTGTGTTGGAGTCTCACGTGTGTGTGTGTGTGTGTGTGTGTGTTGGAGTCTCGCTCTGGTGTCAGACGTGTGTGTGTGTAGGAGTCTCGCTCTGGTGTCAGACGTGTGTGTGTGTGTTGGAGTCTCTCGCTCTGGTGTCAGACGTGTGTGTGTGTGTGCGTGTTGGAGTCTCGCTCTGGTGTCAGACGTGTGTGTGTGTGTGTGTGTTGGAGTCTCGCTCTGGTGTCAGACGTGTGTGTGTGTGTTGGAGTCTCTCGCTCTGGTGTCAGACATGTGTGTGTGTGTGTGTTGGAGTCTCTCGCTCTGGTGTCAGACGTGTGTGTGTGTGTGTGTTGGAGTCTCTCGCTCTGGTGTCAGACGTGTGTGTGTGTTGGAGTCTCGCTCTGGTGTCAGACGTGTGTGTGTGTGTTGGAGCTTCGCTCTGGTGTCAGACATGTGTGTGTGTGTTGGACTCTCTCGCTCTGGTGTCAGACGTGTGTGTGTGTGTGTGTTGGAATCTCTCGCTCTGGTGTCAGACGTGTGTGTGTGTGTGTGTGTGTTGGAGCTTCGCTCTGGTGTCAGACGTGTGTGTGTGTTGGAATCTCTCGCTCTGGTGTCAGACGTGTGTGTGTGTGTGTGTGTGTTGGAGCTTCGCTCTGGTGTCAGACGTGTGTGTGTGTGTGTGTTGGAGTCTCTCGCTCTGGTGTCAGACGTGTGTGTGTGTGTTGGAGTCTCACTCTGGTGTCAGACGTGTGTGTGTGTGTGTGTGTGTGTTGGAGTCTCTCGCTCTGGTGTCAGACGTGTGTGTGTGTGTTGGAGTCTCGCTCTGGTGTCAGACGTGTGTGTGTGTGTGTGTGTGTGTGTGTTGGAGTCTCGCTCTGGTGTCAGACGTGTGTGTGTGTGTTGGAGTCTCTCGCTCTGGTGTCAGACATGTGTGTGTGTGTGTGTTGGAGTCTCTCGCTCTGGTGTCAGACGTGTGTGTGTGTGTGTGTTGGAGTCTCTCGCTCTGGTGTCAGACGTGTGTGTGTGTTGGAGTCTCGCTCTGGTGTCAGACGTGTGTGTGTGTGTTGGAGCTTCGCTCTGGTGTCAGACATGTGTGTGTGTGTTGGACTCTCTCGCTCTGGTGTCAGACGTGTGTGTGTGTGTGTGTTGGAATCTCTCGCTCTGGTGTCAGACGTGTGTGTGTGTGTGTGTGTGTTGGAGCTTCGCTCTGGTGTCAGACGTGTGTGTGTGTTGGAATCTCTCGCTCTGGTGTCAGACGTGTGTGTGTGTGTGTGTGTGTTGGAGCTTCGCTCTGGTGTCAGACGTGTGTGTGTGTGTGTGTTGGAGTCTCTCGCTCTGGTGTCAGACGTGTGTGTGTGTGTTGGAGTCTCACTCTGGTGTCAGACGTGTGTGTGTGTGTGTGTGTGTGTTGGAGTCTCTCGCTCTGGTGTCAGACGTGTGTGTGTGTGTTGGAGTCTCGCTCTGGTGTCAGACGTGTGTGTGTGTGTGTGTTGGAGTCTCTCGCTCTGGTGTCAGACGTGTGTGTGTGTGTGTGTTGGAGTCTCTCGCTCTGGTGTCAGACGTGTGTTTGTGTGTGTTGGAGTCTCTCGCTCTGGTGTCAGACGTGTGTGTGTGTGTGTTGGAGTCTCTCGCTCTGGTGTCAGACGTGTGTGTGTGTGTTGGAGTCTCACTCTGGTGTCAGACGTGTGTGTGTGTGTGTGTGTGTGTTGGAGTCTCTCGCTCTGGTGTCAGACGTGTGTGTGTGTGTGTGTTGGAGTCTCTCGCTCTAGTGTCAGACGTGTGTGTGTGTGTGTTGGAGTCTCGCTCTGGTGTCAGACGTGTGTGTGTGTGTATTGGAGCTTCGCTCTGGTGTCAGACGTGTGTGTGTGTGTGTGTGTGTGTGTATTGGAGCTTCGCTCTGGTGTCAGACGTGTGTGTGTGTGTGTGTGTGTGTGTGTTGGAGTCTCGCTCTGGTGTCAGACGTGTGTGTGTGTGTGTGTGTGTGTGTGTTGGAGTCTCGCTCTGGTGTCAGACGTGTGTGTGTGTGTGTGTGTGTGTTGGAGTCTCGCTCTGGTGTCAGACGTGTGTGTGTGTTGGAGTCTCCCTCTGGTGTCAGACCTGTGTGTGTGTGTTGGAGCTTCGCTCTGGTGTCAGACGTGTGTGTGTGTGTGTTGGAGTCTCGCTCTGGTGTCAGACGTGTGTGTGTGTGTGTTGGAGTCTCGCTCTGGTGTCAGACGTGTGTGTGTGTGGGAGTCTCTCGCTCTGGTGTCAGACATGTGTGTGTGTGTGTGTTGGAGTCTCTCGCTCTGGTGTCAGACGTGTGTGTGTGTGTGTGTGTGTGTTGGAGTCTCGCTCTGGTGTCAGACGTGTGTGTGTGTGTGTTGGAGTCTCTCGCTCTGGTGTCAGACGTGTGTGTGTGTGTGTGTGTTGGAGTCTCGCTCTGGTGTCAGACGTGTGTGTGTGTGTGTGTTGGAGTCTTGCTCTGGTGTCAGACGTGTGTGTGTGTGTGTGTGTGTGTGTGTTGGAGTCTCTCGCTCTGGTGTCAGACGTGTGTGTGTGTTGGAGTCTCGCTCTGGTGTCAGACGTGTGTGTGTGTTGGAGTCTCTCGCTCTGGTGTCAGACGTGTGTGTGTGTGTGTTGGAGTCTCTCGCTCTGGTGTCAGACGTGTGTGTGTTGGAGTCTCTTGTTCTGGTGTCAGACGTGTGTGTGTGTGTGTGCGTGTGTTGGAGTTTCGCACTGGTATCAGACGTGTGTGTGTGTGTGTGTTGGAGTTTCGCTCTGGTGTCAGACGTGTGTGTGTGTGTGTGCGCGTATGTTGGAGTTTCGCACTGGTATCAGACGTGTGTGTGTGTGTGTGTTGGAGTTTCGCTCTGGTGTCAGACGTGTGTGTGTGTGTGTGCGTGTGTTGGAGTTTCGCACTGGTATCAGACGTGTGTGTGTGTGTGTGTTGGAGTTTTGCTCTGGTGTCAGACGTGTGTGTGTTGGAGTCTCTCGTTCTGGTGTCAGACGTGTGTGTGTGTGTGCGTGTGTTGGAGTTTCGCACTGGTATCAGACGTGTGTGTGTGTGTGTGTTGGAGTCTCGCTCTGGTGTCAGACGTGTGTGTGTGTGTGTGTTGGAGTCTCGCTCTGGTGTCAGACGTGTGTGTGTGTGTGTGTGTTGGAGTCTCTCGCTCTGGTGTCAGACGTGTGTGTGTGTTGGAGTCTCGCTCTGGTGTCAGACGTGTGTGTGTGTGTGTGTGTTGGAGTCTCTCGCTCTGGTGTCAGACGTGTGTGTGTGTTGGAGTCTCGCTCTGGTGTCAGACGTGTGTGTTGGAGTCTCTCGTTCTGGTGTCAGACGTGTGTGTGTGTGTGTTGGAGTTTCGCTCTGGTGTCAGACGTGTGTGTGTGTGTTGGAGTCTCTCGCTCTGGTATCAGGCGCGTGTGTGTGTGTGTGGGCGTTCACACACAGATCTCGATGGGCGTGGTGACCAGCATGCGGCTGCTCGGAGGACTGTCTCTGGCCGAGCGCTCATAGCTGTTAATGGAGGACTCTGAGCTGTGTGTGGAGACGGAGCTGAAGCGGCCTGACTCCGGGCCTCCGATCCGGGCCTCCGGCGGAGACAGGCTCTGGTTCTTCAGCCGGTCCGCCAGCAGCTCCTCCTCCTCGGGTGAAGAGTTCGGCGCGGACGGGTTAGCTCCAGTCGGCCCATCCAGCATCCAGCGCTGTCCAAAGTGCACAAACACGTCTTTAACGGAGCAGCGGCGTTCCGGGTCCAAAGCCAGGAGCTTCCGGAACATCCGGAGCGCTTCATCCGTAAAGCGGCGCCACTGGGACGGCACCGATCCGGACCGCCGCCGCTGCCAGCGCACAAACTCCTCATAGAACGGGTCGGCCGGCTGGGCCTTCTCCCAGGGGAAGTTCCCGGTGAGCATGCAGAAGATCAGCACTCCGAAGGCCCAGACGTCGGTGCTGGAGCCCACGGTAAAGCCTTGAGCCTGGGCTGCCGCGCACAGCTCCGGGGCCGTGTATGGGATGGTTCCGCTCACTCGCTTCACCGGAGAGCCGGAGCGCCGCGTCATGCCGAAGTCCGACAGCTTCACCTTCCGGCACTCCCTGTCGAAGATCAGGATGTTCTCGGGCTTGATGTCTCGGTGCACCAGCTTCTTGGAGTGCAGGAAGTCCAGAGCGATGGAGACCTGATGGACACAACGCTTGGCCACCGGCTCCGGGAGTCCCACCTGCACACACACACACATCAGCAGTGGTCAGACCTTAGCTGATGACCAGCACGTACACACACAGCCCCTACCGCTAAACCTACCCATCACACAAACAAACACACTCACTCACACACACACACACACACACACACACACACACACACACACACACACACACACACACACACACACACACACACACACACACACACACACACACACACACACACACACACACACACACACACACACACACACACACACACACACACAACCCATCACAGGAAACATTCTGCATTTTTTTTTACTTTCTCATAAAAACTCCTCCTGTGTGATTTATAAGCCTTTTGTAAAGTGGGGACATGGGTAATGTCCTCATATTTCACCCTCTCCTGTAATACCTGTGTCATACCCATGGCATTATACACATTTGTGTCCTCATATGTCACAAAAACAAGCACACACACACACACACACACACACACACACACACACACACACACACACACACACACACACATCAGCAATGATCAGAGCTCAGCTGATGGCATTTATTGTTTGAGTTTCGTGATAAAATGGACAGAATACTCGCTTTCTGCCAGAAACACAACAGTATTTGTGTTATTTTACCTCATATCAGACGAATCTCATCTAGTGTTCCCAGCACCATTACTTCCGTCGAATATGGTCAAAATACCGGTGCGATCATAGATTTATTTACATAGATGCCTCATTCGACAGATCCGTGCAGGCACTAATGATGCATCTATGATCATGCCGGGATTTTGACCTTCTTCAGGGAAGGTAATAGCGTTGGGAACACTAGATGAGATTCGTCTGATATGAGGTAAAATAACACAAATACTGTTGTGTTTCTGGCAGAAAGTGACCGTTTCGTGTCTTAAGACATCAATGTGTCTCCCCGAGCCTCAGGGTTTAATAAGGATTCGTATGTCTGTGTGTGTTTTACTCTCATAGAAATACACCCCATTGACACGCATTATACGAGCAACGGTTGAGTTAAAAATCTTCATTTGTGTTCTCCTGAAGAAACACACACACCGACATCTCGGACGCCCTGCAGATAAACATCACAGGCTCATTTATGGCTCAACTATCACTTTAGAACGGGTTCTCTCAAAGTTCTTCCAGTAATGTTCATGCAAAGAGATCTGGTCTTTAATAAGATTCTCAAAACAGAAACATTATCTATACACCATTCATGGAGAATTTTCTTGTCTCTTAGTTGTAACTTTTAGTTACAATGGAACATTCAAAAGTAACACTTCCACGATGAATGATAAAACGGAACGTTCAAAAGTAACACTTCCACGATGAATGATACAACAGAACGTTCTAAAGTAACACTTCCACGATGAATGATACAATGGAACGTTCAAAAGTAACACTTCCACGATGAATGATACAACGGAACGTTCAAAAGTAACACTTCCACAATGAATGATACAACAGAACGTTCAAAAGTAACACTTCCACGATGAATGATACAACAGAACGTTCTAAAGTAACACTTCCACAATGAATGATACAACGGAACGTTCAAAAGTAACACTTCCACAATGAATGATACAACAGAATGTTCTAAAGTAACACTTCCACGATGAATGATACAACAGAACGTTCAAAAGTAACACTTCCACAATGAATGATACAACGGAACGTTCAAAAGTAACACTTCCACAATGAATGATACAACGGAACGTTCAAAAGTAACACTTCCACGATGAATAATACAACGAAACGTTCAAAAGTAACACTTCCACAATGAATGATACAACGGAACGTTCAAAAGTAACACTTCCACGATGAATGATACAACAGAACGTTCAAAAGTAACACTTCCACAATGAATGATACAACGGAACGTTCAAAAGTAACACTTCCACGATGAATGATACAACGAAACGTTCAAAAGTAACACTTCCACGATGAATGATACAACGGAACGTTCAAAAGTAACACTTCCACAATGAATGATACAACGGAACATTCAAAAGTAACACTTCCACGATGAATGATACAACGGAACGTTCAAAAGTAACACTTCCACAATGAATGATACAACGAAACGTTCAAAAGTAGCACTTCCACGATGAATGATACAACGGAACGTTCAAAAGTAACACTTCCACAATGAATGATACAACGGAACGTTCAAAAGTAACACTTCCACAATGAATGATACAACGGAACGTTCAAAAGTAACACTTCCACAATGAATGATACAACGGAACGTTCAAAAGAAACACTTCCGCGATGAATGATACAACGGAACGTTCAAAAGTAACACTTCCGCAATGAATGATACAATGGAACATTCAAAAGTAACACTTCCGCGATGAATGATACAACGGAACGTTCAAAAGTAACACTTCCACGATGAATGATACAACGGAACGTTCAAAAGTAACACTTCCACGATGAATGATACAACAGAACGTTCTAAAGTAACACTTCCACGATGAATGATACAACGGAACGTTCAAAAGTAACACTTCCACGATGAATGATACAACGGAACGTTCAAAAGTAACACTTCCACAATGAATGATACAACGGAACGTTCAAAAGTAACACTTCCACAATGAATGATACAACGGAACGTTCATAATAAATGATAAACGTTTCGGTGTGAATGTGTAGCCCTAATAAAAAGACCATTTAAAAAAGGAGTTTCGGGTCAAAATGACCCGAAGGACGGATGAGATGAAGATGATGATGATGCAGATGGGAATAATGATGATGATGATGATTTACCTGTGGGGGGATGATATCGAACAGATCTCCAGATGGCGCGTACTCCTGTGCAAACACATAATACTCCTCGGTTTCGAACGCGATGCCGTACATGTTGATGACGAAGGGACAGGGCGAGAGGTAGAGCGAGATGCTGTACTCCCTTAGGAAGCTCTTCAGCTTGGTGCTCTTCTTCTTCAGGAACTTCAGAGCCATCTTCGTGCCTGTGGAGCGAGCAGAACATGAGAGTCCATCTCTGCTCACAGCTGAAGAACACACACCAGCACATCCATATCCAATCAGAACCAGAGCTGGACAAACTTCATTACTTGAGAAAGAGTAAAAGTACTGCTGGTCCAATATTACTCCGTTACAAGTGAAAGTTGTAAAAACAGATTTTTACTGAAGTAAAAGTACAGAAGTATTTGTTTTCAAAAGAACTTAAAAGTAAATGTCCTTCTTTATGTCGCCGCATTATTGTATTATAGTTGTATAAATGCACATTATGCCATCATGGTTTAAGCCAGTCAGTGACGCTCCATCTGACACACTAGCAGACGACTAACTTAAACTCATTTAAATACTTGTAGAAAAGTTACAAAGCTGCTGTCACTTTAAGGCCGAATGCACGGATCCAATACACTGATACACATCTGATATTCTCACACTGTTCACCTTCACTGAAGACAGAATCAACTTTGTTTATGTGAATACTCCACTAAATGAGCATTTGGACATCCGTCTTCTTCCATTTTGCTCTAAACTATAAATCAGTGTTTAATAAATGCTGTGAAATCATTGAACTTCACGAGACTCTACAAGAGTGATTCCTGAAAGGCTTTCTGCAAAAACCCAAACACCTTTTAAAGAAGAAAAAAATCATCACACACATACTTATCAGAATAAAATATGAATATCTAAATATTTTAACAAGTATCATTGATTTTAATCATATTTTTGAGTTTTGTTGTGCATGTTTGTTACTTTTCATAATTTTAGTTTAAAAAAAACAACTATATATATATATATATATATTATCAGTCTTGTCATATTTATATATTATCAAGACTGACATTGACAAAAAAATTATTTCTCATAACTTCAACTTTTTAATGTCATAATTATGGTTTAGTATGTCATAATAATTACTTTAATTATGAGATTTTTTAAAAATTATGTCATGTCATAATTATGACTTTTAATGTCTTAATGTGGTTGGCCAGCTGTCAGACCTCCGTTCATCTTGACACACAGATGAAGATATTAGTGTTACTTTTACATTTACATTTGATCATTTAGCAGACGCTTTTATCCAAAGCGACTTAAAAAAAAGGGGAGAGTAATAGAAGCAACGAAACAAACAAGGTCAACAACCTGTAAGAGCTGGAAGAAATCTCAGTTAATTAGCACAGTACACAAATTTTTTTTTTTTGGACAAACAATAATTGAAATCCGATGGCTCAGAAAGGCCTTCATTGACACCAATGTCATATCCTCTCTCAAGACCCATAAAGGCACTAAAGACGTCGTTACAAAGCCCATCTCACTACAGCGGCTCTACAATCATTGATGAAGAGGCCAGAATAGAGTTAGTGCGCAAAAAACACTAAATAACGACTTATATAGTGATGGCCGATTTCAGAACAAAGCTTCGAACCGTTATGAGTCAGTGAATCGATTCATGATTCGGATCGCCAAAGTCACGTGACTTCAGCAGTTTGACACGCCAGGGCTCGACATTAACGCTTGTCCGGGACAAGTGGATTTTTTGAAGGGACCAGTGAAAGAGAATTTTACTTGCCCGATGGACAAGAACCTGATTAAAACAAAAAATAACTAGCAAACCACCAAAATGCACGAATGATTGTGCATTAATTTAGTGTAAGTGGCGATCGATAGTGGATAATAATATATGATGAACTGACGATAGTAGGGTGGCGCTGTTGACGCTCGTGCAGCCTCTCGAGGAGAAATTACAACACTAGAGCGTTTGAGCCGTTTCCTGAAGACCATCACGACTGAAAGTGACACTGATTATATATGACAGTTTCAGAAACAATTAATTAACATTCACTTACATTTACATTCACTTAAAGTCACTTCTATTTTAGATGCTATATTGAGTGCTTTTCTATTTCAGCAGCGAAAATCGTTCACACACAGCAGACCCGTAACGCGTCTCACAGCAACAAGTGTGTTTCTGAACGATTCAGTGTTTGAATGAATCGTTTGAATGAACGACTCAATGACTCACTCATTAAGACTCACCTGCTGCCACCAACTGGTGGTTTAGTTTCACTTTCCAACATTTCTTATTTGTCTATTCAAAACTACAAATCTCAAAACATTATTTATTGCAGTTGTAATTTTACAGTGTAAATTATTTAATTTTATTGTTAACAGCCTTTATAGTGTCTTCATTTAATTTAATGTATTGATCAAATTTAACAATATAAAATTAAACCTGAAGCATAGGCTATATTTAATAAGATTAGGGGGGAAATGTCCTTTATAAAAGGTAAAAATATTCAAATAAATTTGAAATGATTCAATAAAAAAAAAAAAAAACACAAATATGTAAATGTAAATATGTCAAAGCTGAATGAACACTGGTGAGAATATTGCTTCAGAATAAATTATAGTTACAACAAACACACACACACACACACAAAATTAAAAAAATATAGAACTTTTTTCCGGGACAAGCTAATTTTTTACTCGGACAAGTGAATGAACGATTTACTTATCCGAAGGACACGCACATGAACATGCTTAATGTCCAGCCCTGCGATCCGAATCATGAATCGATTCACTGACTCAGTTCGAAGCTTTGTTTTGAAATGAGCAGTGAGTTGAGCTTGTTCAAATTTTCAGGCTAAGTCAAAGTTTTCTAAAAACTCCCTACTGCAGCGTTCTGGTTTGGGCCGTACCTCTGGTCTTATGGATGACGAGGTCCACCTTCCCATAAGTCCCCTTGCCGAGCTCCCGCATGACCTCATAGTATTTGTTGACCTCGACCTTCTCCAGGTTTTGAGCTGCGAAGAGCTGCAGTTCCTCCAGGATGTCGACGGGAGAAGAGCTCATTCTGCTGACAATCTCTCGGCTTCACTGCAACACAAACAACAGCAAACGCACGTGAAGGACACTTCCCCGGATCTCACCTGCTAATCTCACCACGCTTCCATGGCTCAGGAGTCTTCCAGTGATGATGCCAAGGACCCCCTAAATAGGATGAACCTTTATGAGGGACCCTTCCTAAAATCAAACTATTTATGTACGAAAAAACATTTAAACTGTTAAATAAATAGTACATGTGACATTATAAATACAACATATTAAATTGCCTATACTTAATGTTGTATGTATAAACCTGAATAAAGAACATTTTCAAGTAAAAGTTATTTGTATAAGCAACTTTCACAATAAATGTATGTAAGCAGTGCCCCAGTGTATCTCAGGTATCTCGTATCTACCGAATCTCGCTGATAAAGGGACTCACTAGAAAGATACAAAGCAAACATGTACAATTCTGGGACGTATATGGCAAGAAAGGAGAGAAACAGAATATTCGGTAGACTTTATCCATTTTTGCTTTGTCTTTTTATTCTCTGAAAATTTCTGGGGACCCCTTAGAACAGGGGTGTCAAATTCAGTTCCTGGAGGGCCGAAGCCCTGCAGAGTTTAGGCCATGTCCACACTAACACGTTTTCATTTGAAAACGTATATTTTTCTCTCCGTTTTGGCCTTCCGTCCACACTGAGACAGCGTTTTAAGTCAATGAAAGAAAACGCTCTCCAAAGCGGATACATTTGAAAACGCCGTCTTCACGTCGTAGTGTGGACTGTGAAAACGGAGGCTTTTTAATACGATGACACATTTTTAGCCATGTGATGCAGTCATATGACCTTCATGCCGTATTTATTTTGGCACGTCTCCCAGGCTGCGTCTCAATCAGCTCCCTGGTTCAGTAGTCAGGGCACTGATCAGGGAGTCAGCCCATTGACTTATGTTCTGATCTGTGCCCTGACTAGTGAACCAGGGAGCTGATTGAGACGCACCCCCAGTCTACATTTTCACTTGCTTTTATCACTTTATATTCATGTTTTACTCGCAGCAACAACTCCACCACACTGTCGACCCATTTAAAAAACTCAGTGCCTTTTCTCGACATTGCCGCAAAATTTCAAAGAGTAAATAAACGAGTAGCGGAAATGACGCAAGTCGAAGCGTCTTGGATTTGCTCATGCGCAGTACGGGGATGTAAGCGTTTTCAGACGTTTCAGTGTAGATGAACACTTTTTGGAAAATGATTGAAAATGATAGTGTGGACGCAGAGCGTTTTTAGACGAAAACTCAGTTTTTAAATTTATCCGGATTAGTGTAGACGTAGCCTTAGCTTTAACCCTAATTAAACAGACCTGATCCAGATAATCAACTCCTTCAGGCTTATTTGAAAACTAGAGGTATGTGTGTTGGAACAGAGTCGGAGCTAAACTCTGCAGGGCTTTGGCCCTCCAGGAACTGAGTGTGACACCCCTGCCTTAGAACCTTCTGGAGGACCCCTGGAGGTCCCCGGAGCCCAGTTTGAAAACCCCTGTTGTAGTGGCTAACACAATATTATAATCGTCTGGTCCTCATTGGGTCTGTCTGGAGCCGTGTTGCCAAGTCTGCGGTCTTCCCGCAGAATTTGACTACTTTAACACTGTTTCCGCAGGCTATTTTTCATGTCCGCGGGTTAAAGTGACCCCAATTATGTGATATTTAGCTTCAGAAATGCTCATTTTAGCAAGGACCCCGCCAAAAAACATTATTTTACCCCCCAGAATGCATTTTTTTACCAGGGTAAAAATGGGATTGGGCTTGTTTTGGGCTAGTTTTTTAGTTGCAATTGGGCGGGTTTTGTTGTGAAAACCTGGCAACCCTGGTCTGAATTATTAATCACTTCATTACATTTTAAAAGAAGAGCTCGACTGTTCACAACTCAGACCTGCTGTTGGGTTAGGGTTAGACACACATTAGGTTAGGTTAGGCACACATCTACTGTGTGCTTACAAGACGGTCAAATGCGTTTTATAATTGGAAAAGTGCATTTTTAGATGTTCTTAATGTTTGTTTTGGCATCGGAGATGCAAGACTAAGACACATCTTAAATCAACATTTTCTATGGAGGGGGGATATTAAAAATATGAGTGATTAATAATGAGTAACTAACATTTTGAAGGGGTCATGAACTGCAAAATCAAATTTCCCTTAAGCTTTTGACATATAGAAGAGGTCATAATACTATAAGAATATCCTGAAAACTTCCCTGTTAGTCCAAAAACAGCTTTTATTGTAACCAAGCCCAGAGATCGACTCATTGCCTATTATAGATATTGAAAGACCGCCTCTAGAGAAGAAGATCGAAGCCTACTTTATCATTGCAACTTTGGCCCCGCCCATTTCAACATCACAACTTTGGCCACCCCACTTCATCAATCACAACTCTGGCCCCACCCGATTCATCGTCACAACTCTGGCCCCACCTACTTCATCATCACAACTCTGGCCCCGCCTACTTCATCATCACAACCCTAGCCCCACCCAATTCATCGTCACAACTCTGGCCCCACCTACTTCATCATCACAACCCTAGCCCCATCCAATTCATCGTCACAACTCTGGCCCCACCTACTTCATCATCACAACCCTAGCCCCACCCAATTCATCGTCACAACTCTGGCCCCACCTACTTCATCATCACAACCCTAGCCCCACCCAATTCATCGTCACAACTCTGGCCCCACCTACTTCATCATCACAACCCTAGCCCCATCCAATTCATCGTCACAACTTTGGCCCCGTCCACTTCATCATTGCAACTTTGGCCCCGCCCCCTGGAGTGTTAGTAAGATGACAAGGAGGGAAGAACGGACTTAAAATAACATGGACGATGCAAATTCATTCTCTTCTGCTGAAGCAATTGAAGCATCCAGAGGTCTGAATATGGCGCTGATATTTTGCGCAGATTTGGGACCGTAGTCTGCGCGATAGAGCGCAGGAAGTAGAAGCACAATATCAAAGCCCGCCCACACTCTCGCAGAGGCAGAACAATTCATTTTGTCGATGTCAATAGAGTGCCGAAGTCATGACGTCACTTTGTAGGCCAAACGCGGAAGTGAGTTAGCATTTTAGCACTTCCTGTTCCCTCGCTCTAAAGTCTATGGGTTTTTGCTAAATCTCCTGAAATAAGGTCTGTGGTTAACAAAGCCTCTAAATATTTTCACGTTTTAATCTATGACATAAAAGACACTAGTTCTAACCTGCTTGTGATTTTTTAAAACTTTATTGTGTCTTAAAAACAGCGGTTGCTAACAAGTTGCTAAAAGGGACTACATCCTTTGGCCGGGACTTTAGACGTCATCGTGACAAACAGGAAATCTCACCAGCCCGCGTTTCAGTCACTTTTGAATTCTGTAAGTAAATGTTTAATAAAAATAAAAAACTAGCCCGCGTTTCAGCCTCATGTTCTTAGAAGTTTACCTTTCAGTTAATATACATAGTTATATATTTAGTCCTTTCAAATAGTGGTGTTTCCAAATATTGTTATACACACAAATCTATGATATTAAGGTAAGCGATCACCAGTTCTTCATTTCTGAGGAGAGACTGTAGACTGTGTTTTGTTTTGTCCTGAGATGGAACCACAAGTCGTCGAATGAAAGCTACCCTGTTCTACATGTCCAGATTTATAGAGAGAACTCCTCGATATATGATCAATCGTCTAAGAAAAAGGACATACGATTGTAAATTGATACGGCTATAGCTTACGTCGTGAGTGCTTCTGAGGTGGTAAAAGCACTTTTTTTCCTGCCGAATTAGCAAATGGTATGCAAACATACAATCAAACATAATACAGTGAAAGATTCTTCAAAAGATTCTTTAAAGTCTATTTGGGGCATGGTGATCAGGCATAATAGCCTAACGTTAATCTTAATCACAAAGACAATAATATTAAGCTTTATATAAACTAACAAAATAATAAATAAAACATTAACAAACGAGAAAACACATCTCAGAGAGGCACGCATAAACCCAATTAGTTTCTAACATTTTTGGAAAAAACAAATGGTCAATATTTATCATGAAGAAGTGGATAAGTGTTCACACAGAGCGCAGATCATAATGAGCGAATGTGTTTTTTAAATAAAGTTTGAGGAAGCTTGATGATGACGTAGATCCGCGACTGTGTGCTGTAGTCCGTTTATAGCCTACCGTTAGCATCTTATATCTGACGGCTTTATTTAGGCTTCAAACGGTGTACATTTTGGATTCACTTGTAAAGATTATCTTGATTGACAAAACGTGTAAGGGTCATAACTCTTTGTTGAACACAGATCTTATTTTTTCCGATTGTCCAAAGGTCTATGGGGAAAATGCATAGGCTTTTGATCGAGGGAACCCATGTGCCGCTAACTTCCGGGTTGGCCTACAAAGTGACGTCATGACTTCGGCACTCTATATAAACAGTTATAGAAATATAGAAATTAAAGCTAAAGCTCCAATCTCCTCCCGAAAAAAGTCTGTTAGTGCCTCAGTGACAACTTCACTCAGAGAAGCCGTCAATCTCAGCTGTCAATCATGACCCCCCCCCCCCCCCCCTTTATAGCATCAAATAACTAACTAAAACTAAACTTATTTAAAAAAACTAACACTTGAACTTAAATCAGCATTATAAACACAGCCTACAATGATAGAAACCATCTTTGGGGGGAAAAAATGTATTTGAAGTGTAATTTGATTGTTTAGTTTGTCTCGCATCCATTAGAAAACATTATAAGTGCGCCACAGGAAACATTATAAAACAATGCAGTTCATTAACTCCTTTATATACAATATTGCCAGTTAATTTGTGTTGACAAGTGATGGCATTGTTGATATCAAGAATTCATATCCTGGGAGCGATTAAACGTCAAAACGGCTTGCCATCTCTTGACATCAGAAATAACAAATGTTCCATGTTCATATCAAAAATTAACATTTCAACTATTGAAAATTGAGTTTGACACATCAGGGATTTATATTATTTTACTAGGAACAGCAATTAATGATATCAAAAAGTACAATTTTTACAAGCAAGAAATCAATTCTTGAACGGCAGAATGGCAGGTGAAAATACAATTACAGATATCAATAATAATATTTTTCACTGCTTAAAATGCTTATTTTTGTTATAAAGAATTCAAATGTCATCGTTGATATTAAGAAGGAACTATTTACAGGTAGAAATCTAATTCCTGATATCAAAAATAAGCATTTTAACTAGTAAGAATGCAATTGTTGATATCATAAATTCATATCCTGTGAATGATTAAACGCTAACACGGCTTGCCATAGTAAACCGGCTTATGACACCTTCGTTCAGCATGAACAAAAACATCAATATTTTATGCACTTTTTCAGCAATTGAGAGCAAAACTCACCAACGCAACGCTTCAGTGTTCTGGCCGGTTGCTAGGGCACTGAATGTGGGTTGGTAAGGTGGTGGTTTATAGGATAGCTCACCTCTCCTCAGGGATTATTTCAGCAGTGCAGTATGAGTCTCAATACTTCACAGCAACAAGCATCATTACACACTTCAAACGCAGTCTGGAAATCTGACATATTCACACCAGGACTGGAAAGAGCCCCGAATAAGCCGGGCTGGTGCAGAACATGACTCATCGGGCCAAAGCAATGCAAATATAGATCATCTGTGCTGTAAAAACGAACCTTGACTTCTCAATGCTCGACATTAAAGGGTTAGTTCACCCAAAAATGAAAATTCTGTCAATAATTATTTACCCTAATGTAATGCATCTTCGGATCACGTCACGCGTGTCAAACTCCTGAAATCACGTGACATTAGCGATCTGAATCATGAATCGATTCACTGATTCATAACGGTTCAAATCTTTGTTTTGAAATCGGCCCATCACTAGTCGTTATTTAGTTTTTTAGGTCTATTCTCGTGTCTTCATCAATGATTGTAGAGCCGCTGTAGTGAGATGGGCTTTGTAACGACGTCTTTAGTGCCTTTATGGGTCTTGAGAGAGGAAATGACATTGGTGTCAATGAAGGCCTTTCTGAGCCATCGGATTTCAACACTAATATCTTCATCTGTGTGTGAAGATGAGCGGAGGACTGACGGCTGGCCAACCACAGGAGGAATTAATGACAGGATTTACATTACTGGCTGAACTAACTCTTTAACGCTTGTCCGGGACAAGCAGATTTTTTGAACGGGAAGTGAAAGAGAATTTTACTTACCCGACGGACAAGCAGATTAAAAAGCCAATAACAAAAAATAACTAGCAAATCACCAAAATGCAAGAATGATTGTGCATCAGTTTAGTCGAAGTGGCGATAGATAGTGGATAATAATATAATATATAATGAACTGAACGTGGCGCTGTTGGTGCTCCGCAGCCTCTCGAGTAGAAATCACAACACGAGACACTGAGCTAAACATTCACAATGTGCAGTTTTTATATTTATAACATATGATACAATTGAAGGTGCACTATGTAGAATTTTTGCAGTAAAATATCCAAAAACCACTAGGCCAGTGTTATATATTTTGTTCAGTAGTTTTTGTTGAGTACTTACAATATCCCAGATGTTTCCAACTATTTGTAAATTGTGAGAAAATTGCTATTTTAACTCAGGACCGGGAGGTGTCAGCATAGCGTTTGAGCGAATCGCCTGTCAATCGCGTCATATCTGCGCTACCCTCGGTTTTATTTGGCAGAAGTGCTTTTCTCTTAGCAGTGTGAACAAGTCACAGCAGCGCCGAGCGAACGCACAGACTAACGTCATAACATCATTTTAAACACACTTAAATGTATCTAATATGAAAAACAGAGCTGCATTACCTCAAAATCATAACCGGAAGAGCGGAAATAGCGTGCGAGCCCGGCCACTGTGTCCCGTCCCGTCATAATAAAAGTCCTGGTGTTCGCGACGCGCGTGTGTGTGTTTTACAATCGCTCCAGTGGCCGTGCTCAGCTCCTCAACACTCGGTCCTGCTCTGCTTTAGACTACAGCAACGTTAATAACCACATCCATCAATATGATTTCTGCCAGAGTCCTATTTTCCACCGGCTGTGAGGTGAAGACCACATGTCCCAAGATGCTGTGCTCACACTTGACGACATCAAACTACGCATTTGTTTTGAATAGGCGCCCTCCCATGGACGGAAAGTTGCATAGTGCACCTTTAACAACATCACACAACCAAGAGTGTGTTTTTTGCTGAATACCATCATGACTGAAAATGACACGGATTTCCTATGACAGCTCCATAAACAATTAATTAACATTAAGTCACTTATATTTTAGATATTGACTGTTTTTGTTCTATTTTAGCAGCGAAAATAGATCACAGCAGAACCATAACGCGTCTCACTGCAACAAACACATGAACATGCTTAATGTCGAGCCCTGCATCTCAAGACATTTCTACAGACTTTACACACACACGTTCAGGAACAGGGCGTCCTCTGGGTCGCTTGTGCACAGACTCCTTATCATTACAGCCGCTTAAAGTCATCAAACAGTTCTGGCTCATTTATTCCCGAGCGAAAGCTGTTTTGTCTCTCCGTTATCAGAGCCGCAGCCAGGAAAACGCAGACAAGAGGGAAGGAAAGAAACACGGCCTTTAATCTCTCGCTCCAGTATTCATGTCACAGCCGCTCTGCTGTTTCTCACACTCACTCACACACACACACGCGCGCTTGTTTTCTTCGCCAGCGCTCGAAGACGTTCTGCCACTGGTTTATAACTAAAGGCAGATGACGGAGGGATTGGGAGAAAGTGACAATCTACGTCAATCAGATGCGATAACCTTTCGTTGATAGAGAAGAGTCACGTCACATTTGACCTTTCAGACTAATATAAACATTCTGTGAGTCTGAAATGTGTGTGGCAATGTGGACCCTTTCACATTTCCATAAGTTCTCAGAAGCAGACGTGTGTGTATATACACATATCTATATCTATATATATACACCGTTCAGGCATAACATTATAACCGGTGAAGTGAATAACACTGGTCATCTCTTCATCACCTGTTAGTGGGTGGGATATATTAGGCAGCAAGTGAACATTTTGTTCTCAGAGTTGATGTGTGTGAAGCAGGAGAAATGGGCAAGCGTAAGGATTTGAGCGAGTTTGGCCAGATTGTGACGGCTAGACGACTGGGTCAGAGCATCTCCAAAACTGCAGCTCTTGTGGGCTGTTCCCGGTCTGCAGTGGTCAGTATCTATCAAAAGTGCTCCAAGGAAGGACCAGTGGAGAACCGGCCACAGGGTCATGGGCGGCCAAGGCTCATTGATGCACGTGGGGAGCGAAGGCTGGCCCGTGGGGTCCGATCAAACAGACGAGCTACTGGAGCTCAAACTGCTCCAGAAGTTAATCCTGGTTCTGATAGAAAGCTGTCAGAATACACAGAGCAGCTCAGTTTGAGGCGTATGGACCAGTCAGGGTGACCTCTGACCCCTGACCCCGCCGAAAGCACCAACAGTGGCACGTGAGCATCAGAACTGGACCACGGAGCAATGGAAGAAGGTGGCCTGGTCTGAGGAATCACGTGTTCTTTTACATCACGTGGATGGCCGGGTGTGTGTGTGTGTGTGTGTGTGGCTTACCTGGGGAACACATGGCCCCAGGATGCACTATGGGAAGAAGGCGAGCCGGCGGAGGCAGTGTGATGCTTTGGCCAATGTTCTGCTGGGAAACCTTGGGTCCTCCATCCATGTGGATGTTACTTTGACACGCTCCACCTACCTAAGCATTGCTGAGACCATGTTCAGCCTTTGATGGAAACGGTATTCTGGTGGCTGTGGCTCTTCCAGCAGGATAATGCTCCTGACACAAAGCACAAATGCTTCAGGAATGGTTTGAGGAGCACAACAACCAGTTTGAGGCGTTGACTCGGCCTCCAGATTCCCCAGAGCTCAATCCAATCGAGCATCTGTGGGATGAGCCGAACAAACAAGTCAGATCCATGGAGGCCCCACCTCGCAACTTGCAGGACTTAAAGGATCTGCTGCTAACATCTTGGTGCCAGATACCACAGCACACCTTCAGGGGTCTAGAGGAGTCCATCAGAGACGGGTCAGCAAAAGAGTGACCAACACAAGATTAGGTCATAATGTCATGGCTGATCTGTGTATGGTCTGTGAAACGGGTCCATTGCTCTGTTTTCTTCCAGCATCCTGACCAGCCCGACACAGCAACACTGACTCAACCAATGGTGTGTGTCTGAGGCGTGGCCTCCAGTTTGACCAACCAATGAGAAATAAGTGGGAGACAATGTTTTAATTTTGTGATGCTGATGGCACTTAATCATACACTTCCAAAAAACAAATCCATATATGCTGTAATAAAATGTAAGCTCTAAATCGGGCCCTCTCAAACCTTTAGCTCCACGGACCCGCGGCACTGGATATAAAGGACTAAATGACGGTCAACAGCGTATAAATTATAACTTTAAAATCATAAGATCAACTCGCCATAACGTCTCCACTCATGTGTGTGTAACACACACACTCAAAGCCACACAAAGTCCTCATTTCTCATGCTACTCAAGGCACTGCCAACCAGAAACACAGGCTACTAATCAGATCAAACAGATGTGTGTGTGTGTGTGATGGGTAGGTTTAGGGGCAGTGTGTGTGTGTGTGATGGGTAGGTTTAGGAGCAGTGTGTGTGTGTGTGTGTGATGGGTAGGTTTAGGGGCAGTGTGTGTGTGTGTGTGATGGGTAGGTTTAGGGGCAGTGTGTGTGTGTGTGTGTGATGGGTAGGTTTAGGAGCAGTGTGGGTGTGTGTGTTTATGTGTGTGATAGGTAGGTTTAGGGGCAGTGTGTGTGTGTGTGTGTGTGTGTGTGATGTGTAGGTTTAGGGGCAGTGTGTGTGTGTGTGTGTGTGTGATGGGTAGGTTTAGGGGCAGTGTGTGTGTGTGTGATGTGTAGGTTTAGGGGCAGTTTGTGTGTGAGTGTGTGTGTGTGTGTGATGGGTAGGTTTAGGGGCAGTGTGTGTGTGTGTGTGTGTGTGATGGGTAGGTTTAGGGGCAGTGTGTGTGTGTGATGGGTAGGTTTAGGGGCAGTGTGTGTGTGTGTGTGTGTGATGGGTAGGTTTAGGAGCAGTGTGTGTGTGTGTGTGTGTGTGATGGGTAGGTTTAGGAGCAGTGTGTGTGTGTGTGTGTGATGGGTAGGTTTAGGGACAGTGTGTGTGTGTGTGATGTGTAGGTTTACGGGCAGTGTGTGTGTGTGTGTGTGATGGGTAGGTTTAGGGGCAGTGTGTGTGTGTGTGTGTGTGTGTGTGTGTGATGGGTAGGTTTAGGGGCAGTGTGTGTGTGTGTGTGTGATGGGTAGGTTTAGGGGCAGTGTGTGTGTGTGTGTGTGTGTGATGGGTAGGTTTAGGGGCAGTGTGTGTGTGTGTGTGTGTGATGGGTAGGTTTAGGGGCAGTGTAGGGTGATAAAGTGTACAGTTTGTACAGTATAAAATCCATTACGCTTATGGAAAGTCCCCACAATTCACAAAAACCTAACTTGTGTGTGTGTGTGTGTGTGTGTGTTAGTGTGCATAATAAAAGCTGACTGAAGAATGAGCATGCACATGTAGACCGCTGTAGAGAGAAACTGACTCTCAGCTGGTGTTCAGACCACAGAGCCATCGCACATGAGCGCATTCATCCGGCCCAAACCAGCGGGACACTGTCCAGTGTGTGTGTGTGTGTGTGTGAGTGTGTGTGTAAGGCGTTCAGCAGCAGCTGAGGATGCTGAGCTCCGCCAGAGGCCATGAGCATCAGAAACACACACTCGTTCCCCAGAACGCTCGGCTCATTTTTCATCCGGCCTCTGACAGCATCCATTTAACGGTGTTGAGTTCTGGGTGACCTGCGGATACCTGCAGACTCATCCTATCCGCACTGAGAACAACAGCAGCGTACACACACACACACACACACACACACACACACACACACACACACACACACACACACACACACACACACACACACACACACACACACACACACACACACACACACACACACACACACACACTTCTTAAAGGGGGAATACGTTTACATGATGAAAAGGACAAAAGGAATATCATCAATGCATATCTAGACCAAAAATAAATAAATAAATGCAAATTATAAGATTTATCAGTACAGACATTTTGTTAGCTGGATAATAATTTATTATAAAAAAATATTTAAAATTAAAATAATAATAATTATATATATATATATATATATATATATATATATATATATATATATATATATATATATATATATATATATATATAATAAGAATGTAGGCTATTATTATTCGCACCAATACGTAAATAATAGCGGTATTATTTTTACTGCTCATGATTATTCTTCAGATTTTATTTACTAATTAATAAGTATAATAATAACACCAGTATTATTGCTGTTATTATTATTTTCATTCATTTCCTAGCAGCATGAGGATATATTATGCATGCATTGGCGTTTAATGTCGTCTATAATTCATTAATAATCGAGCATTATGCATCAATGTATATTCATGTTCCCCGTCAGGTTATAATCGAGCATTATGCATCAGTGTATATTCATATTCCCCATCAGATATTATTTTATATGCATCAGTGTATAAACTGCTGCAGTGCAATAACACTGTTAACATCAAGAGGAATGCACTCACCAAACCATGAAATCCAAAACAGCCGAGCTTATGTTAATATCCAGAACTACAGTACCGCGAGTTTGTTGTCATGGTGCAGTGGCGAGTGTGTGTGTGTGTGTGTTATCCGCATCTGAGCTGGAGAGTCAGCGGGAGCCGCAGCTTCATTACCCGGCGCGGAGCGACTGACACTGGGGGAACATTACAGCTTCGAGCGGGGCTGATGAACCCCGCCCACCGTGAGCGGCAGCCAATAGCAGCGCAGGACGCTCTCCCACGTCACCCGATTACACTCCGCCTACTGTGCGCATCAGCCAATAGCAGCGGCTCAGGCGACTTTCGAAGACTCATCTCATTTTTATTTGAAAAGTATTTAGTGCTGTCAAACGATTAATCGCATCCAAAATAAAGGTTTGTGTTTACGTGTGTGTGTATTATTTATATAATTTATATCAGGGCTTTTTCAAATGGTGTCCGAGGAAGTCTAGAGAAAAAAACATGATTCAATTAACATATGATAAAACGTACAAAATAAGTAAATAAATTAGCTTCATTACGAATTTAATACATTTGTTATAAATTGGCTTAAGTCTGGAGAAAAAAAAGATTAAACAAATAAATGAGATTAAATGATTGAATGTTAAATTATCGTTTGATAAAAATGTAAAAAATGAACAATAATACGACTAAAACAAATTAGATTAAAATAAATACATGTGTAAAAGCCCATAGTAAAATTGTAAAAAATAACATGTAGACTATAATAATACGATATACACAAATACAACAAAACTAAATGAATAAAAAGGTGATTAATATAAATAACATTTAAATAAATGATACATTTAACAGCACATTATTATCGTGAGTAGAAAATATATATAATAAAGTAACTTAATACAAACTAATGTTATATTATATATCTTTTTTTGCATATTAATTGGGTGTTAATAAAAGACTTCAGGACGGGGGTCAGTGGTGTCTAAACGTTTGAAAAGGCCTGATTTAAATAAATAAATAAATATAAATATATATATATATATATATATATATATATATATATATATATATATATATATGCATTTGTGTGTATTTATATATACATCCTATTTATACACAGTACACACACATATATTATGCTTTTATTTTGGATGCGATTAATCGCTTGACAGCACTAATATTTACCTCTGTTAATTGAACGTTAACTGTATATCTTTCGTTCGCAAATATGTGAATTTTAATGTGTATTTATTGTATTGCAGTATATATATACAAATTATGGGCCAAATTGGTCCACAGGGTCATGGGCGGCCAAGGCCCATTGATGCACGTGGGGAGCGAAGGCTGGCCCGTGGGGTCCGATCAAACAGACGAGCTACTTAAAGGATCTGCTGCTAACCTCTTGGTGCCAGATACCACAGCGCACCTTCAGGGGTCTGTACTTTCTTGTACTTTCGTTTATACCGCACATATTTCTATTTAATTTCTTGATGTTTGTTCTGTTTTATCAATGCCACAATGAATGACTTCAAAAATTGAGAACATTGTATTTATTTACTGACTTGATCATCGCAATCCAAACAGAAAAAGTTACAGTTTATAAACCAAGGCGGAACAATTGAACGTGATTCTTTAAAACATATAACTGGCCACTAAATCTGTGCAAAGGCATTTACACTGCAAAAAATGCTTTTCTTACTCAGTATTTTTGTTTTGTTTCTAGTCTAAATAACTAAAAATTCTTACATTAAGAAACATTTACTAGACAAGTACAAATTATTGTCTTGTTTTGGGGAAAAATAACTCAAAATGAAGAGAGTTTTTGCTTAAAATAAGATCAATAATCTGCCAATGGGGTGAGAAAAATAATCTTAATTCAAACAGAAAACAAGATTATTTTTCTCACCCCATTGGCAGATTATTTATCTTATTTTAAGCAAAAACTCTCTTCATTTTGAGTTATATTTCCCCAAAACAAGACACAAATACTGAGTAAGAAAAGGCAGTGTGTACAGTAGAAACGATAGTAGTCATTGGCGAATACACAGAGCTGTGCGTTTAACACAGATCAGACTACACAAATAAAAACAGCTCCAGAGATTTGGAGTGCAGATGCTGGGCCAGATTCCTGATCCGGCAGAGCCGCACGTGCCGCAGATCTCCAGCGCCGAACACGCGGTAGATGTGGTAGCGCTCCTTCTCCTTCAGCGCCAGGTCCAGCTCATTCGCTGACATGTGGATGAAGTGCCGATCTCGCCGCACCGTCGTCTTCACCTCCACGAAGATCTCGCACGCGCCCTCGCCTGCAAGGCAAGTGTATTTATACAGCACATTACATACACCATGGCAATAAGTGCTTTACATAGAAATGAATTAAAAATCGTGCACTGCAAAAAACGCTTTTCTTACTCAGTATTTTTGTCTTGTTTCTAGTCTAAATATCTAAAAATTCTTACATTAAAACAGCACTAGGTAACTTTTCAACCTTCATAATATATTTTTTAAGACTCTTGTGATGATAAATCGACTTACAATAGGTTGAATGACACATCTGCCATAGCCTGATGGGGTCTGTATCATTTTTAATCGTACTTTTAAACTTCGGGTTTAGTAACCCGAGAACAAAAAGAACTACAAAATTCGACTGCTTTACGGCATATACGTCACTTCCACAGACACACACACTTCCTTACAGTCGGACGTGCGAGCCCAACTTTGTTCGTCGGATAATATAGTCATGTCCGAAGCAGCACAGACAAATAAGAAAGAAAAGGTTTTGTTGGAGGAAAGCAATAAGAGGAAACGAGAGAGTGCTGTGATTAAAGGCCGGACGAGGATCAACATGTGACCAGCGTTTGCTCGTCGGCGTGAGCTGAAGGAGGCGTGCCCGACCGATGCTGTCCTGCTTGTTACGGTGATTACCGACCACTCAAACACTGAACTGAAGTATCATATAGATTCTGTCAAACGCTAACCAATAGACTACTATAATGACGCTGGCTTGTAAATGTGAGCATCGCGATTATTTGGCGTTTGAAAAAAATAAAAATCATGAAATTATATTCATCTGACATGCTGAAGCATCTGCCACTGGCTGTACCTGGGATGAAGAGATTTCCCACGCGCCGCCAGAAGAACACCTGCATGTGAACTCCTCCTGCAGTGTTCAGGGGAACTGTTAGTGCTGCACCGACCCGCGGGACGCTTTTATGAAGTTATTTGGACCGCACCGCACCACTGTATATATTTTTACAACCCGCCGCGCACCCGCGACCATTAAATAGACACACAGGGTCGAGACGACCCGCGCATCACTAGTTCAGGGCTATCAGGGCTGTCATGTCAACAAATGCACGCGCGATGGCGTCCCCTGATGTAGGAGGACAGATCTTACGACAGTAGTGGAGGACATTCATTTTCCCCAACTGTAGGGGGACCCCGAGAGCAAAAGTTACCCAGTGCTGATTTAATAAATATTTGCTAGACAAGTAATTATTTTCTTGTTTTGTGAAAAAATAACTCTAAATGAAGAGAGTTTTTGCTTAAAATAAGATAAATAATCTGCCAATGGGGTGAGAAAAATAATCTTAATTCAAACAGAAAATAAGATTATTTTTCTCACCCCATTGGCAGATTATTTATCTTATTTTAAGCAAAAACTCTCTTCATTTTGAGTGATTTTCCCAAAACAAGACTTGTCTAGTAAATACTTCTTGTTTTAAGAATATTTAGATGTTTGGACTGGAAACAAGACAAAAATACTGAGTAAGAAAAGCATTTTTTGCAGTGCAAAAGATTAAAAAGATGATGCATACACTGCAAAAAATGCTTTTCTTACTCAGTATTTTTGTCTTGTTTCCAGTCCAAATATCTAAAAATTCTTAAAACAAGATGCATTCACTACATAAGTAAAATGACATAAGATATTTTTGCTTGTTTTCTGGGAAAAAATATCTTAAAACAGGCAAACTGCCAATGGGGTGAGAAAAATAATCATATTTCTGATTGGGACGGAAACAAGAAACAAGATTTCAATCAGAAATAAGATTATTTTTCTCACCCCATTGGCAGATCATTTTGCCTGTTTTAGGGAAAAAATTACATTTAGGTTTTATTTTTAAGAAAACAAGCAAAATTATGTAATTTTACTTATATAGTAAATGCATCTTAATTTAAGAATTGTTAGATATTTAGACTAGAAACGAGACAATATGACTGAGTAAGAAGAGCGTTTTGTGCAGTGTAGAAAAGATAAGGGTCGATTAGCGAGATGTACAGTGGCTCATTCAGTAAATGCACAGCTAAACAGACGTGTTCTGAGTCTGGGTTTGAACCTGCGAAGGTGAGCTTGAAGTCGCAGGCGCGGCCGCTCTCGCCTCTCTCGTTGAACCAGGTGATGTCTGTGGGGCCGGAGCCTCCGCTCTCCTTCCAGTGCGTGAGGAAGGAGAACACCAGCTGCTCGCCCCACTGCCCGATGCAGGCCGTGTCCTCGCTATCTTTGGGGAGAACCAAAGTTTGAGGCATGGAGCAATAATCCAGCGGCAGATCCTCCAGGACGTCCTCCGGACTCATGGCTTTGCTCCACACCGCGTTATCCAGAGTCAAGGGCGGACGCGGACGGCTTTCGGCTCCCTGGAACTGGCTCAACACCCTCTCCGGAGCCTGCGGGGGAATATGGCTTCTAGAAAGAAGAGGAAACTGATTAAATGCGATGATATCTCAGTGTAACACAAAAATATCAAAAACTACGACTTTATTCAGCATTGTCTTCTCTTCCGTCTTCCTCAAATAAAGATTAGAACGGTTATGAATCAAACTGCTGAAATCACGAGACATTGGCGATCCGAATCATGAATCGATTCACTGACTCATAACCGTTTGAATCTTTATTTGAGGATTGAACACAAACGCGGAAGAGAAGCCAATGCTGAATAAAGTCGTAGTTTTTGTTATTTTTGGACCCAAATGTATTTTGGATGCTTCAAGAGACTCTAATTAACCCACTGATGTCTCATATGGACTACTGTGATGATGTTTTTATTCCCTTTCAGGACATGGACAGTATAGTGTGCATACACTTGCATACGCTCTCGGACTAAATATAAAATATCTTAAACTGTGTGTGAAGATGAACGGAGGTCTTACGGGTGTGGAGCGACATTAGGGAGAGTCAATTTCATTTTTGGGTGAACTAACCCCTTAAATTAATTTGTACCAGCTCCAAAATTTAAGTTGATATCACAAAAAGTAGCGTTTTCATGCTAACACAATTTCAAAATGCATTCACAGTATGAGTTTTGACTAATTTATGATGAAAGTAAGCAGTAAGGGGAGGGAAACACGTACTGCGGCGCGGACGGCTCTTCTGCTGGAGAAGCTGCGCTGGTTTCGTCCGTTGGGGTTTCGTCTCGCTCATCCGAAGCAGAGTTTGGCTTCTCCGGCTGCTGAGGACTGACAGGATCCTCTTCCCTTCGCTCTGTGTGAGAAAGCCGTGTTTAAAACAGCCATTCACAAACCTTTACGTCAGCTTTCTTCCATATTGGGCAAAAATCGGTTTATGCAGAAGCCGAAAACAGGTTAACACACTTACATGACTAGTACTAGGGCTCCACGATTAATCGTATTATAATCGCGGTAACGACGATATCTGCTTCTCTCGAATGCTTTCAAATAATCGTCTCTACATTAGCCCTCTCGTTATTTATCCTTAATCGTGTTTTTTCTTCGGGGTTTGCGTTATCTTGCGTTGGTAACGAGCCTCCACTCAGTCATGCTTGTGGTTGCCAGATGCGAAGAGCTTAAATCCCTCAAATAGAGCTTTTCCCTTTAAAGGATACACGTTCTTCCCGCTGTTTTACTTTATCTGTGCAATCTGGCAACTCTGTGCTTCCTCTAAATGCGGAAGAAGTGCTGATGATCTGAACACACGCTGGAGTTTAGCGATCGCCACTGCGATGAAAGTGTCACAGTCAGTGTTTGTTTCTTCACAAGACACTTGTGCTATTTGTGTGAATAAATCTGCCATGATCAAACCTTCAGCCATGAATTTAACGAATCTAACACGGATCTCCGCCTTAAGGTTACGAAGGTGCATTTATTCTGCTAACTGTGGCAATTCAATCGGGAAAATGGAAATGTTACAGTATGGTTTATTATTATGTTTACAGAGTTTGGTCTTTTAATATCCCTGTCAGTGCATTAAGCCACGTTAAGCGTTTTTCACTTTAGAGTGTCCTGAGCCAGGGACATTTATTTTATATATCAGAGAGCGTCGTTCTTTGCTTTACGGATTCGCAGGGCAATCTTAATCTGCGGTTTGTCTCATTTGCAAACAAATTAAAAATCTAATGTGAATACAGATTGCAAAGCGTTCACCTAAACTATGCGTTTTGTATTGATTTCCCATCTAACGAAGTTATCAGAGTTGGTAAAATGAAGTCGGTGCGCCACCTACAGGCCTTTGGGTGAAGTGTAGGTTGGTAAAGCACATGCAAAATGGCCATAACATTACCGTTTTTGATAGAATAACCGGGTTTATAATTTTGAGCAAAATAATCGTGATTATCAGTTTAACCATTATCATGCAGCCCTAATACGAAAGGCTTTTTGAAAGGACCTGAGGGTCGTGGGCCGGTCCTGTTTGCTCTTGGAGCCGGTTCTTGTTGAGCTTTTGGATCCACATGAGCTGTAGGTTCTGCGGGTCTCTGATGGACGCTGGTGCTGGATGAGCTCCTCTCGAATCTGATTGGACCTGGAAGCGTTACTGGGCTCGGAGGAGCAGGAGGAGGCCACATCTTCATCACATCCTCCACAGCTTGGCTGGCCGAACCTACAAAACACACAGAAGCGTTACGCTGCAAAAATGTTTTGTCTTGTTTATAGTCTAAATATAAAAAAAATCTTAAAGGGATAGTTCACTTTCAAATGAAAATGCTGTCATCCTTTACTCGTCCTCAAGTTGTTTCAAACCTGTGTGAGTTTCTTTCTTCAGCTGAACACAAGCGAAGATATTTTGAAGAATGTCAGTAACCGAACAGTTACCTGGAGCCATTGACTTTCATTGTAGGAAAAAAAAAATACTACAGAAGTCAATGGCTCCAGTTAACTGTCTGGTTACTGACATTCTTCAAAATATCTTCCCTTGTGTTCAGCTGAAGAAATAAAGTTTTATTCTGGGGATACCGGCCCCCACATATATATGTTTATTTTTAATTAATGATACATAAAAGCTGATAAATAATGTATTATTTCCTTTAGCTAAGACACTGTTCGTCATGATGGTTATGATTTGCTTGAAATATGATTGGAATCACCTCAAGAAAGGAAAATACAGTAAACATGTGTATAAAACAGGCGTCATGAAATCATAATGAGAACATTATAATTGTGTGTTTGGGACATAAACCTTTACTGATAGTTTCCTCACCCCCATCTCATCCCAGATGTCCATGTCTTTCTTTCTTCAGTGGGAAAGAAATGAAGGTTTTTGATGAACACATTCCAGGATTTTTCTCCATATAATGGATTTCAATGGGCCTCAAACGGCTCAAGGGCCAGATGACAGTTTCAGTGCCGCTTCAGAGGGCTTTAAACGACAGCAGACGATGAATAAGGGTCTTATCTAGACAAACCATCATCATTTAGACAAAAAATAAACATTTTTAAGTTTTATAAGCACAAATGCTGGCCTTGGAAGGCGAAAACACCAAGTCAGTGTTTACAAGTGTTTATAAAAACGTTTTAAACAATAAACTGACACAAAGACATCTGAATATGTGTGTATGGTCCTGTAAACACTAATTTGGTGCACCCCCTTCATCAAGTGTGACCTTTTCAGCATAATTGGCCAGTATTTGTGCTTATAAAATTTAAACTCTTTTATTTTGTATCTAAATGACGATGGTTTGTCTAGATAAGACCCTTATTCATCGTCTGCTGTCGTTTAAAGCCCTCTGAAGCTGCACTGAAACTGTCATCTGGCCCTTGAGCCGTTTGAGGCCCATTGAAGTCCATTATATGGAGAAAAATCCTGGAATGTGTTCATCAAAAACCTTCATTTCTTTCCCACTGAAGAAAGAAAGACATGGACATCTGGGATGAGATGGGGGTGAGGAAACTATCAGTAAAGGTTTATTTAAAAGTGAACTAATCCTTTAATGGTGAGACTTTTGTAATCAGGCTCTCAAATATTATATAAACATTTGGATTTAGATTTATCGGCAGATATATCGGCTATTGGCTTTCAAATATTAAGAATTATTGGTATTGGCGCATTCCTACTTTATACTACTCTTTATCTGCAGTCTGTACCTGAACTGATGCCGCCCGTTTTATTAAGCGAGGCTTTAGGCGGCCAGCAAACCAGCCGGTCCTCTTTGTTCGGATCCTGCTTTTGGTCTTCCTGCACGACTCCTGATGGACGGACTGTAAACACAAGCACAACAATGAACAAATACTGCCAAAACAAACACAATCACAAACTGCCATACTAAACCTCCATTTCAAAGCAGTTAGGACTTCACTGAGCATTATATGTGGCGCCAGCCATCCAATAATCCTTGTGCTTTGATGCTTTTGATAAGAAACGAAGCCTCAGATTTTTAAAAAAAATGCTTTTCTTAATCAGTATTTTTGTCTTGTTTCTAGCCCAAACATCTAAACATTCTTAAAACAAGAAGTATTTACTAGACAAGCAAAAGTAATTGTCTTGTTTTGGGGAAAAATAACTCAAAATGAAGAGAGTTTTTGCTTAAAATAAGATAAATAATCTGCCAATGGGGTGAGAGAAATAATCTTAATTCAAACAGAAAACAAGATTATTTTTCTCACCCCATTGGCAGATTATTTATCTTATTTTAAGCAAAAACTCTCTTCATTTAGAGTTATTTTTCCCCAAAAACAAGAAAATCATTTGTACTTGTCTAGTAAATGTTTCTTAATGTAAGAATTTTTAGATGTTTGGACTAGTAAGAAAAGCATTTTTTGCAGTGAGCCATCTCGCACTGACTCTCCTGTGATATTGCTCATATATATTCAAATGGATCGATACTGAATGAAATGCATGTGAGTTTGAAATGAGGTTTGTGTGAATGCCCTGGTTATTCATGCGTGTCTGCGGATGGAAGCAAGAGGAAGAGAGAGAGAGAGTCTCCATCTCTTTTCCTCGCTCTGGAAACAGCTGCGCTTTCATGTCAGAGAGACGAGCGGCAAACAAACACACATTAGCATACGAGAGCGCGCTGAGAGAAATGATGAAATGAGGGCGCAGATTAAACTGGAGGAGGAATCAAAGGGATCCGCACAGCTGCTGATGTCTCTGTGGATCAATGAATGCGATCTGAATGCAATCTGAATGCAATCCGAATGCAATCCGAATGCGATCCGAATGCGATCTGAATGCGATCCGAATGCGATCCGAATGCGATCTGAATGCAATCTGAATGCAATCCGAATGCAATCCGAATGCAATCCGAATGCAATCCGAATGCGATCTGAATGCGATCTGAATGCGATCTGAATATGATCCGAATGCGATCTGAATGCGATCTGAAAGCAATCCGAATACGGTCTGAATGCGATCTGAATATGATCCGAATGCAATCCGAATGCAATCCGAATGCGATCTGGATGCGATCTGAATATGATCCGAATGCAATCCGAATGCGATCTGAATGCGATCTGAATATGATCCGAATGCAATCCGAATGCGATCTGAATGCAATCCGAATGCGATCTGAATATGATTCGAATGCAATCCGAATGCGATCTGAATGCAATCCGAATGCGATTTGAATGCGATCTGAATATGATCCGAATGCAATCCGAATACGATCTGAATGCGATCTGGATGCAATCTGAATGCAATCCGAATGCGATCTGGATATGATCCGAATGCAATCCGAATGCAATCTGAATATGATCCGAATAAAATCCGAATGTGATCTGAATGCGATCTGGATGCAATCCGAATGCGATCCGAATATGATCCGAATGCGATCTTAATGCGATCCGAATGCGATCTGAATATGATCCGAATGCAATCCGAATATGATTCGATCTGAATGCGATCTGGATCCGATCTGAATGCGATCTAAATGGGATCCGAATGCGATCTGGATCCGATCTGAATGCGATCTAAATGGGATCCGAATGCGATCTGAATGCGATCCAAAGGTGATCTGAATGCGATCCGAATGCGATCTGAATGCGATCTGGATGCAATCCGAATGCGATCTTAATGCGATCCGAATGCGATCTGAATATGATCCGAATGCAATCCGAATATGATTCGATCTGAATGCGATCTGGATCCGATCTGAATGCGATCTAAATGGGATCCGAATGCGATCTGGATCCGTTTTGAATGCGATCTAAATGGGATCCGAATGCGATCTGAATGCGATCCAAAGGTGATCTGAATGCGATCCGAATGCGATCTGAATGCGATCCGAATGCGTTCCGAATGCGATCTGAATATGATCCGAATGCAATCCGAATGCGATCTGGATGCAGTCCGAATGCGATCCGAATGCGATCTGAATATGATCCGAATGCAATCCGAATACGATCTGAATATGATCCGAATGCAATCCGAATACGATCTGAATATGATCTGAATGCAATCCGAATGTGATCTGAATGCGATCTGAATGCGATCTGAATGCAATCCGAATGCGATCTGAATATGATCCGAATGCAATCCGAATGTGATCCGAATATGATCCGAATGCAATCCGAATGTGATCTGAATGCGATCTGGATGCAATCCGAATGCGATCCGAATATGATCCGAATGCGATCTGAATATGATCTGAATGCGATCTTAATGCGATCCGAATGCGATCTGAATATGATCCGAATGCAATCCGAATATGATTCGATCTGAATGCGATCTGGATCCGATCTGAATGCGATCTAAATGGGATCCGAATGCGATCTGGATCCGATCTGAATGCGATCTAAATGGGATCCGAATGCGATCTGAATGCGATCCAAAGGTGATCTGAATGCGATCCGAATGCGATCTGAATGCGATCCGAATGCGATCTGAATGCGATCCGAATGCGTTCCGAATGCGATCTGAATATGATCCGAATGCAATCCGAATGCGATCTGGATGCAGTCCGAATGCGATCCGAATGCGATCTGAATATGATCCGAATGCAATCCGAATACGATCTGAATATGATCCGAATGCAATCCGAATACGATCTGAATATGATCTGAATGCAATCCGAATGTGATCTGAATGCGATCTGGATGCGATCTGAATGCGATCTGGATGCAATCCGAATGCGATCTGAATGCGATCTGGATGCAATCCGAATGCGATCCGAATATGATCCGAATGCAATCCGAATGTGATCTGAAAGCGATCTGGATTCAATCCGAATGCGATCCGAATATGATCCGAATGCGATCTGAATATGATCTGAATGCGATCCGAATATGATCCGAATGCGATCTGAATATGATCCGAATGCAATCCGAATATGATTCGATCTGAATGCGATCCGAATGCGATCTGGATCCGATCTAAATGGGATCCGAATGCGATCTGGATCCGATCTGAATGCGATCTAAATGGGATCCGAATACGATCTGAATGCGATCCGAAGGTGATCTGAATGTGATCCGAATGCAATCTGAAGGCGATCTGAATGCGATCTGGATCCGATCCGAATACGATCTGGATCCAATCTGCATGTGATCTAAATGCGAATGCAATCCGAATGCAATCTGAATGTGATCCGAATGCAATCCGAATGCGATCCAAATGCGATCTGAATGCGATCCGAAGGCGATCTGGATCTGATCTGAATGCGATCCGGATGCGATCTGAATGCAATCTGAATGCGATCCGAATGCAATCTGAATGCTATCTGAATGCGAATGCGATCCGAATGCGATCCGGATCCGATCTGAATGCGATCATAATGCGATCCGCTTACCGAGGGTCTCTGTCTTCACTTCCACCGGCGGCTCAGGGACGGCCCACAGCTCCTCGTTCGCAGGGAGTTCGTGAGCGTTCTCCCGCTCCAGAAACCGCCTTAAAGCCGCTCCGTCCTGAAGAACACAATACAGTCACACATTCATGTGATGCAAGCAGGTCATGGTTTTGCAAATAAATGGATTTGAATAAGGGTTGTCAATCAAGATACGCTAATTACTCTATATATTTATATATATAGATAGAGGGTTGTTTAAATCAAAATAATTACAAGAGCAAGTGTCATCCCACAGCAAGTGTCACTGAAGACGAGGCATTTACTGTTTTGAAGGCGATACAAATCTTGCTTTTGAAAACAAGGACAGCCTGAGGAGCACAGCAGGCATTACCGAGTGTGAACACGCTCATCCTAATCACAGGATTTAATCTCCATACTCACGTTTATGCAAGAAACAAGGGCCTGGAGGAAGCGCTCCAGCTCTTTGGCGAAGGTCTTTTCCGTGGTGAACAGTTTCACCAGCTCTCTGCAATAACATAAAGAGAGGTGAGCCACACACACACAAGGATTGAGAAGCATGAGCATGACAGACGCTGTACCTGCAGATGTCCAGTTTGGCCGAGAGGTGATCTTTGTGGATGTACAGCTCTTTTTTGTCTTTCAGGAGGCATATAATATCCTCGCTCTCAAAAATCGGGTCCTCGTCCGGCACCTCGAGCCGATAATGATTGTACAGTTTCCCGACCTGAAACACAAACGTTCCTGTTTTGAGAGAAGGGTATCTGCAGGTTTCACCGAGTCAAATTTAAGACCTTTTTAGGTCCATTATGAATAAAAAAAATGCAGAATTACTAAATTACTTACAAAGCAAATTAATTAATTTAAATTGTACAAAGTATTAGTAAACTTGCACTTATTCATAGCATCTATCTCATCATGATTTTATATATATATATATATATATATATATATATATATATATATATGCGTTACATTATTATTATTTTTTTGATCAAATTTTTTTTTTTTGATTTTGTGGATTGATTCATGATTCAGATCACGTGTCATAAAAATCACGTGACTTTGGCGATCTGAATCATGAATCGATTCGGTTTGAATCTTTGTTTTGAAATCGGCCCATCACTAAATAAGTTATTTAGTTTTTTTTGCGCACAAAAACTATTCTCTTCTAACGACGTCTTTAGTGCCTTTATGGGTCTTGAGAGAGGAAATGACATTGGTGTCAATGAAGGCCTTTCTGAGCCATCGGATTTCAACACTAATATCTTCATCTGTGTGTGAAGATGAGCGGAGGTCTGACGGCTGGCCAACCACAGGAGGAATTAATGACAGGATTTACATTTTGGGTTGAACTAACCTTTTAAGACCTGTTTAAAATTATTTAAGACCTAGAATTCAATACTTCTGCAAATTTAAAGGAACTGTGTGTAAGAAATGTATTTCGATTAATCTTAAAATGGCCCTGATATGTCTCTAGACATTAAGAAATCCTGTTAACGTCAAACACTTCTATCACTGCCTACAGTAGTCCGGCAGGATATTGTCATTATAAAGTTGTTGTTTCAGCTCAACTGATGTTGATGATGTCATGTTGTGTTTTGGCCTGAAGCTCCGCCCTCCACCTATCGACCAATCACGAAGTCAGTAGTGTTGCCAGATCTGCTCTAGTTACCACAGCTGCAGATCTACAAACGTTCTGCTGATCCTGCAGCCAATCTGGCAACCTCGAGTCAGGGGGAGGGGGACCGGGTGACACCGCTCTACAGTCATCTGAAAGTGATTGCAGTACCAGTCTTGGCCACAAAAATGACTTTTTAAGGGCTTAAATTTTGATTTTGAAATGTAAGACTTTTAAGACCCCACGGGATCCCTGTGAGAGAAGGAACGAGATGCAAACAGGCTGCATTGTGGAGAGAATCTCACCTGTCCGAAACTCATGGAGCTGATGCGTTTGGCAATCCCAGCTTCCTTCAGCTCACTGTACATGTCCTCGAAGTCAGCATGATGAAGGATGAACCTTTGGATGTAGGGGACGAGCTGGCGAACCAGGGCCTGAAGGCCGGGGCAGGGCCGGTAACTCTCCGTCTGAGCTTCGGTCGTCACACACTTCGAGAGTCGCTCAACTCCGCAGATTTGCAGGAAAAGCTCCCTGTCGCTCTCGCTGAACGCCTCCTTCTCCAGCTTACCTGAGGACAAGAGAACCGCGAAATTGCCTTCGCAATCCAGGCCAATCATCGTGCAGTTAAAGCCTGTTTTTGAACACAGATCTGAACATGCATCCGGACTCAAAAAGTTAATGCACTGCAAAAAAAAAAAAATGCTTTTCTTACTTAGTATTTTTGTCTTGTTTCTAGTCAAAAACATCTAAAAATTCTTTTTAAAACAAAATTCATCTAAAAACAAGAAGTATTTACTAGACAAGCAAAAATCATCGTCTTGTTTTGAGGGAAAAAAACTCAAAATTAAGAGAGTTTTTGCTTAAAATGAGCGAAATAATCTTCCAATGAGGTAAGCAAAATGTTTTGTGTTGGGCTGCAAAGATAGAGTTGACAATACCGACTCGTCATCGCCGCAGTCGTGAACGCCTATAGAGGGAAATGCACCTTTCATCTGGATTACATAATCAAAGGATTTGTGTTTGTTGTTTAAACATAGATATTTCAAACTTTCTAAAGGCCTATTTCTCATGTCTGTGAGGAAAGTATAAGCTTTTGTCGTTTTGTCGGTCTTATCGTGAATATTGCATTGCGTGCTTTTGGCATCGATCGAAGTCTTAAGGGTCCAAGTCAAGTCTCAAGTCTTTAGGTTCCAAGTCAAGTCTCCAGTCAAGTCTCAAGTCTTTAGGGTCCAAGTCAAGTCTCAAGTCTTTAGGGTCCAAGTCAAGTCTCAAGTCTTTAGGTTCCAAGTCAAGTCTCAAGTCTTTAGGTTCCAAGTCAAGTCTCCAGTCAAGTCTCAAGTCTTTAGGTTCCAAGTCAAGTCTCAAGTCTTTAGGTTCCAAGTCAAGTCTCCAGTCAAGTCTCAAGTCTTTAGGTTCCAAGTCAAGTCTCCAGTCAAGTCTCAAGTCTTTAAGTTCCAAGTCAAGTCTCAAGTCTTTAGGTTCTAAGTCAAGTCTGAAGTCTTTAGGGTCCAAGTCAAGTCTCCAGTCAAGTCTCAAGTCTTTAGGTTCCAAGTCAAGTCTCAAGTCTTCAGGTTCTAAGTCAAGTCTCAAGTCTTTAGTTTCCAAGTCAAGTCTCCAGTCAAGTCTCAAGTCTTTAGGTTCCAAGTCAAGTCTCCAGTCAAGTCTCAAGTCTTTAGGTTCCAAGTCAAGTCTCCAGTCAAGTCTCAAGTCTTTAGGTTCCAAGTCAAGTGTCCAGTCAAGTCTCAAGTATTTAGGTTCCAAGTCAAGTCTCAAGTCTTTAGTTTCCAAGTCAAGTCTCAAGTCTTTAGAGTCCAAGTCAAGTCTCAAGTCTTTAGGGTCCAAGTCAAGTCTCAAGTCTTTAGGTTCCAAGTCAAGTCTCAAGTCTTTAGGGTCCAAGTCAAGTCTCAAGTCTTTAGGGTCCAAGTTAAGTCTCCATTCAAGTCTCAAGTCTTTAGGGTCCAAGTCAAGTCTCAAGTCTTTAGGGTCCAAGTCAAGTCTCTGAGGTCCAAGTCAAGTCTCAAGTCAAAACTCAAGTCTTTAGAATCCAAGTCTCAAGTCTTTAGGGTCCAAGTCAAGTCTCCATTCAAATTTCATATTTGAAAATCCGAATATCAGATAGTTCATGACATAGGTAACAAGCTTGTGAATATGTTGAATAAAGAAACGGAATAAAACCGATACAGTTGAGCTGTCATACAGCGCTGTTGTGGTTGCTGTGTGTCATGTGAGTTGTCGCCATGTCGCCAGGTTTGTGTATATATATATATATATATATATATACAAACCTTATTGTTTCCATGGCGACGACTACTTTGCTGTTGTTAGTGCTGTAACTGTTATGTAATGTAAAATTAGGCCTATTGTAGTTTGATTAGGTTTTATTGATTTTTTTTAAGTAAATAGTGTTTTGTATCTCTTTACATTTATATATTTAAGTATACTTTTAATAAATTGTTCAATTTAAAATTATATATTTTTATATATATATATATTTTAAAATCAATAAAAAGTCATTCTTTAATGTCATCCACCGTCATTTTGTGGCTTCTTTTTAAAGTATCGGTTTGGCACCATTTAGGCACCGTTTTAAAAGTACCGGTTTGGCACCGGTATCGTAAAAAAACCAACCGATACCCAACCCTAATTGGTTCGTTCTGTAAAAGTGTTGACTGAAATCAATTCGAGCAACTAGTATTTTGCGAGAATCATGGTAAATGGCATTGCCAACGTTTGCATTCTCCAATAAACATGCATTATTTCCCAATACCTTCATGCTTGGATCTGCTGGCGGTTCTCTTGGCTGCGGACGGCAGGTTGAGCAGACAAACCGAACTGTGCGATTTGAAGATCTTCTCCAGGGTTGCGCTGTCTGCGATCATGGGCTTACGAGCTAAAGTGACCCAACCGCTAGTCTTGGTGGGGAAAACTCTTCTATGGGACACCATTTCTGTTCAGACCATAAACAGATGAAAGGGTTAGTTCACATTCACATCATTAACTCCTCTCCCTCATGTTGTTCCAAACATGTGAGCCCTTCGTTTATCTTCAGACACAGATGAAGATATTTCTGATGAAATCCCAGAGCTCTCTGACCCCTTCATAGACAGCAATGTAAACTTTCAAGGTCCAGAAAGGAAGTAAAGACACGGTTAAAACAGTCATGTGACTCGAGTGGTTCAGCCTTAATGTAATGAAGAGAATAGGGGTGGGGGATATAGCCTCAAAATTATATCACGAGATTCAGTTTAATCTCCTACCGTATCGGAGAGAAATGTAGACGCTCGTTGATCTGCCATGTGTGTGTCTTTAATGCAGACTCTCCTCGTGTGTTTGCAGTTTAAATATAATGATGCATTTAGAAGTTAACGGCCAAACGTATCATTAAAAAAGTTCTCAATGCTGCTGCAGGTGAAATATAATGTGGACAACACTGAATAAATATATTTTCGTCAGGTTAAATACTTATAATTGATCACTCAAACCTTTATCTAAACCTCTCTACTTAACACTTTTTATCTGCGTTTGTAGTTCTAATGGAATCCTCGTCCAACTCGCAATGGGTTGTGGGTAATATCAGCCGTTAGAGTTCAGTTCAGTTCAGTTTATTATTCATCCGTTGCACAAGTGTCCAAACACATAATTTATACAATCACACACATCATTACAATTACAATTGATTTAACATAGAAATGGCAGTCGGTATGAATGAGTGTTTAAATCTCTTCGTTCTCCCTCCTATTGCTCTATATCTACGACCTGATGGAAATACCACAAACTCTCTATGTAATGGATGGGAAGAGGAATTAATTATCACATTGGCTTTTTTAACAATGCGCTCTTTAAAAATGTCTTGAACTGATATCTGAGATATCTGAGAGTGTGTGTCGATCCGCACTTCGAATTCAGACCGGAAATAGAAAACCATCCGGGTATCTTTAGAATACTCTTTTCAGCATACTACGATTTGGGACATACTTATTCTATTTTCGAATACTATTTAGTATGGATAGTATGCTAATTGGGACGCAGGGTCAAATCAGCTTTCTCCTGCCAGCTGTATAATTTCTCTATGTTATGATTGACATACGTCTTGTCCAATCAGCGGTCAGTATTCCATTCACCGTGTCACTTCCGGTATCTGGTACAGTCCCTTTCCGTTAAGAATCGGTCATTGTACATTTGTTTTAGGACTGGTAAAAGTGTTTTGCGTCTTGTTAATTTGTTTTCCAAAATGTAAATTTGTCTCGAGCTTCGTACAAGTGTTTCACACTTTGTAATGTTGTTTTGCACTTCCCGGCCACCGTAGTATAGTGTGCATACACTTGCATACGCTCTCGGACTAAATATAAAATATCTTAAACTGTGTGTGAAGATGAACGGAGGTCTTACGGGTGTGGAACGACATTAGGGGGAGGAGTTAATGACAGAAGTTTCATTTTTGGGTGAACTAACCCTTTAAGGCTAAACCCCTTTGAGTCACATGACTATTTTAACCATGTCTTTACTTCCTTTCTGGAGTTTGAAATTGCTGTCTATGGAGGGGTCAGAGATCTCCTCGGAAATATCTTCATGTGTCTGAAGATGAACGAAGGCCTGACGGGTTTGGAACGACACGAGGAGTTAATGACAAGAGTTTACATTTTTGGGTGAACTATCCCTTTAAGAGCAGAGCAGACATCGTCAGCTCGACAAACACACAGAGTTCAGATCTCACCCTTCAGAGAGCTGCAGTATGTGGAGTTCAGCTGTGTGTCCTGGTCCTGCTCGCCGTGAAGGATCTTACATTTATCAGCTTTTAGAGAGTGAGAGAGAGAGAGAGAGAGAGAGAGAGAGAGAGAGAGAGAGAGAGAGAGAGAGAGAGAGAGAGAGAGAGAGAGAGAGAGAGAGAGAGAGAGAGAGAGAGAGAGATGAAGAGAAGCGCATCAGAAATGTCCAGGTAATGGATGATTAGGCAGGATAGCATTTGGTCCCCACCTAGTTTGGCAAAGATGACTGAGACGTCTTGGACAACGTCTCCTGTAGCAAGAGGAGCCGATTCGCAGACCGCCTCCAACAGGGACACGTACTGCTTCATCGAGGGATTGGCCTCCACTTTGAGAGACTGCAATGGTAATAAAGGCTCCTTATATGCATTTATTTCACTATTAGCCATAGAAAAACGTCCCATATAAAGGATCAGTCGATATTAGTAGGGCCCTTTTTATTTTGTCCCAAATTATTTGTTTTGTTTACATTTTTGTGGATTCACTGCAAAAAATGCTTTTCTTACTCAGTATTTTTGTCTGCCAATGGGGTGAGAAAAATTGTTATTTTAAGATTATTTTTCTCAGCCCATTGGCAGATTATTTATCTTATTTTAAGCAAAAACTCTCTTCATTTTGAGTTATTCTTCCCAAAACAAGACAATTACTTTTGCTTGACTAGTAAATGTTTCTTAATGTGAGAATTTTTAGATGTTTAGTCTAGAAACAAGACAAAAATACTAAGTAAGACCATTTTTTTTTTTGCAGTGTTCTGTTTTAATTTAATTTTAGAAATATATGTGGATGTCTAATCAAATTAATTTGTAAAATGTAATAATTTAATAAAATGTAAATCATAATAGGGCCGTAAGAAATGTGTTTGATTTTGTCCCAAATTATTTGTTTACATTGTTTAATTTTTTTTTAATAGAAATTATGGATGTCTAATCTATTCAATTTGTACAATTTAAAAACATTTAAATCCTCATAGGGCCCTAAGAAATGTGTTTTATTTTTCCCCAAATTCCTTTTGTGTAAATTATGATTGAGTTTTAATGGTTTAATTACATTTTAATACAGGATGTCTAATGAATTGACTTAAAATAAAAATAAAATAAAAACAAATTATAAACTTAAGAAGTTTATAGAATAAAAATAAAATAAAAACAAATTATAAACTTAAGAAGTTTATAGAATAAAAATAAAATAAAAACAAATTATAAACTTAAGAAAAAAAAAAATAATAGGACGTGATGAAGTGTCTTTCTTTTCCCCAAATTTTCCCAAAGCAATGCATAAGACATTAACAAAGAAATTAATGTACATTTTAAAATATTAATAAATAGAAATATTGGCAAACAAAACAGAAGTTTACTGTATTATTAAACATTACTAAAATGTTTAATGAAGTGTATTATTATTGTTTTTATTACATTCTGCTGTATAATAATAATACACTCATGTCATCATTTCTTCAAGTCAAACCAAACCTTTATTTTGATGACTTTTGAGTTTGTGTGTATCATCATAAAGTGATTTACTTTTGATTTATTCATCCAAAATTACCAAATTCCATGACATTCCTCAATATACAGTAAATTTAGCCATTGCCTCAATCGGTCCCATATAAATGATCAGTCGATATTATTAGGGCCCTTTTTAATTTCCCCCTAAATTCCTTGTTTTGTTTACATTTTTCTGGATTCTGTTTTAATGGTTTAATTCAAATAATCTAAGGATGTCTAATCAATTGAATTTCTAAAATGTAATGATTTAATCATAATAAAAATGAAATATGCTTTATTTTTTCCTAAAATCCTTTTGTTTAAATTTTGATTGAATTTTAAAGGATTAATTAAAATGTAATAAAGGATGTCTGGTGAATTAATTTAAAAAAGTTTGCCATTTTTATTGCAAAAAAATAAAAAAATAAAAAAATAATAATAATATATATACAGGGTATCTGCAGGTTTCCCCAAGTCAAATTTAAGACTTTTTAAGACCTTTTTTAAGACCATTATGAATAAAATTTAAGACATATATCACGCAATAAAAAAACGCATAGGAAATGCAGAATCACTCAATTAGGCTACTTAAAATTATATTATTTAATTTATTTAAATTGAACAAAGTATTAGTAAACGTATTATTCATAGCTCAGTCCCACTAGGATTAGCGCATATATATATATATATATATATATATATATATATATATATATATATATATATATATATATATATATATATATATATATATATATCTCAATTGACCAAAATTAGTTTTTATTTTGTGGTGGTCACTTCCATAGATTTGCAAACATTTTTTTTTTTTTTTTTTTATAATTAGGATGCAACATTAACCATATTATTATGTTAGATGCACAAGTCACACATTGCAATAAAACTGACAAAATGCATGAATCTTGTTTTGTTATTATCAAAAAAGGCTGGTTCAGTTGTGTGCGATCTATCTTTAATAACATGATCGCTTAGGGTGGGAACCAACATCTTAAAAGTAAACCACAGCAATAATTGCTTAATATAAGTAAAACGTTTTCAAGTGATTACGTAATCAAGTAATCGGTCATTAATAAAATTTATTATAAACAAATGACAATAGGACAAATAAATACAATATAAAGATGCATATCTACAAAGAGGAACACTCCACCGTTTTTAGAAATAGGGTTTATTCAACTTCTTTAGACATTTAGATATGTGGGCAAATGCATTTGTCTCAGCGCATGCATTGTTTTAGTTCGGCAGGGTCGCCGCTAGCTTAGCTTAAAATGCATTTCCCCACATATCTAAATGTAGCAAAGTACCAAAGTTGAATAAGCCCTATTTCTAAAACAGTTGGTGTTCCTTTAAGTGTAAGTGCTGTTTCCCCCGTTTGTGTTGTTGTTAAGCTATATTAGTTTGCTTTCACTTTGAGAACATACTAATGCGCAGATCCAGCGCTTACTTACACGTCCCAAACTTTTTAGCTCAAATCAGGATATAGACATATGGATAATGTGTATATTTGATCGTTCAAGAGTAACCTTAGGGTAATGAGCCAAGAAATAACACATTCAATACACTCGCGCGAGCGCTGACAGGCAGCAAACACACGCAGCCTGACATCGGAGTTCGGAGTTTACATCACTGTTATTAACTATTTTAGTGAAATCGGGTATATTATACTTTTATTTGGTCATTAAGCAAGATGGTGAGAAAGATTCGCCTTCGCGTTCACGATCGCGGAACTGCAAGAACCGTCAGACTCAGCTGAAGAATAAAATCCGTTTTATGCGTCTGTGGGGTACGATCAGAAAGAGGCTCGTGCCAATAACACGAAAGCTGATTGGCTGCAATACACGTGGCATGCTTGCCTAATTTGTAGTTGTACTAGAGCGAACAATAGTTGGTCTAGCGAAAGAAAGAACTACAAACACCACAGAACAAACACACAAACACACACACACACACACGTGCGCGCGTGCTGCGGGAGGCGAGAGCATTTCAATGAGGTAGCGTTACATGAACGTAGGAAAATTAAGACCTGTTAAACATTATTTAAGACCTAGAACGCAGTGCTTCCGCGAATTTAAGACTTTTTAAGGCCTTATATTTTGATTTTGAAATTTAATACTTTTAAGACTTTTTAAGACTCCGCGGGGACCCTGTATATATTACAATTTCCTATGAAGTGTTTTTCTTTTCCCCAAAATTTTCCAAAGCAATGCATAAAATATTAACAAAGAAATGAATGTACATTTTAAAAGATGAATTAAATAATTTGGTTGGCAAACAAAACAGAAGTTTACTGTATAATTAAAACATGGATTACATTTTTTTATATTACTTAAAAATAATGTTTAATGAAGTGTATTATTATTGTATTTATCACATTCTGCTGTATAAGTAAAAACCAAACTTTTAATTGAGTGCTTCAATCAGTCCCATATAAATTATCAGTCAGTATTAGTAGGGCCCTTTTTGTTTTGTCCCAAAATGTTATTGCAGAATAAAGTAAAATATATAATGATTTTTTAAAAACAATAATAGGGCCCTATGTGTTTTCTTTTCCTCAAATTTTCCCAAAATCCATTAAACAAGAAATGAATGTACATTTTAAAATATTTATTAAATATTAATATTAAAAATGTTGGCAAAAAAAAGTTTACTGCATAAAGCATGGATGTAAAAATTGTACATTACTTAATAATAATGTTTTAATGAAGTGTATTATTATTATTGTTTCTATTACATTCTGCTGTATGATAGTAATACTTTGTCATAATTTCTTCAAGTTAAACCAAACCTTTATTTTGATGATTTTTGAGTTTGTGTGTATTAGAATAAAGTGATTTATTTTTGATTTATTCATCCAAAATTACCAAAATCCCATGATATTCCATGACACAGTTAAACGTGATTTTTTGGCAAATCTCAAAATGAAAATCCACTTTTAATATTGTACTTGATGTCAACATTCAGTGTTTCATTCATTTATTTAGACAAAAATAGTAAAACATTTTAATTTTGGCCATTTCTTAACCAGAACATGACAATAATCGTATCAAAATCGACTGGAATTTTAACCCTAAACAAACCTTGAACATGCTCTTCATGTCCTGCAAACCATTATAAAATGGTGCCAAGACTCTGGGCTCCTGTATCCCGCTGTCAGATCGTCGGATCAGCTCCTTGTATCTCTGGAACATGCCTGTCGGATCCCACCAACAAACCTCTTTGAGATGATAGAAGCGCCCGGAGCACCATTCATCCGTCCTGAAGAGAGGATATCAGCACAACTGTAAATGCGTGAAGGATTTGAGGGTATATTAAGGCTGGTCAATAAAATGCTCCGAACAAACATATAATCCTCCGGCGTAATCCAGGACACCATTTTTATTGTTTTCTGGGGGAAAATCTCAAAATGAAGTGAGTTTTTGCTTAAAACAGGCAAAATGATCTGCCAATGGGGTGAGAAAAATAATCTGATTTCTGATTGGGACGGAAACAAGAAACAAGATTATTTTTCTCACCCCATTGGCAGATCATTTTGCCTGTTTTAAGCAAAAACTCACTTTATTTAGATACTTTCCCCCAGAAAACAAGAACAAATATCTTATGTAATTTTCCTTTTCTAGTAAATGTATCTTGATTTAAGAATTGTTAGATATTTAGACTAGAAACAAGACAAAATGACAGCAAAAAGAACAGCATTTTTAGCAGTGTACAGCAACTCCACATGTTCCCGGGGGCGGGGTTATGCAAATGTTAGGGTTAGTGATGTCACTAGCCGTCAAACAGCCGTTTGTTGTAGTTCTTAAAGAGAGATTTCTGTAAGAGAAAATATCTTCCTGTGCTTTGAACTTTGAGCGTTGTAACTTTGTAGATGTTGATTATGCTCAAACAGAAACACTACACACTCACTAAAGTTAAAAATGATAATGACCCAGCCCTTTAATATTAACATGCTTGGTTAACCTCTGTACATCTGACCTGTCATACTCGATGAAGACTGCGGGCGAATGCTGGAACAGGTCTCTGAGCTGGACGCTAGTGCACTCGGCGTACAGATAGCGGTACACAGAGTGTATGTGATCCACTGTAGAGCTGAAATCGGCTCCTTCACACTCCTCAGACGGATCCTCACACACCTTCCTGCACCAGCGCTTCAGATAGCCAATCATGTCCTCCACATGCACACTGTGTCTCATTCCTGCAAGAACATTTATACGTCAATTGCAGTGCTGCAACAGTTACTTTGAAAAAGTAATCTGATTACTGATTACTCCTTTAAAAAGTAACTTAGTTACTTTACAGATTACTTGATTTTAAAAGTAACTAAGTTGGATTACAGCTTCTTACAGCTCTTACAGGTTTTTGGCCTTGTCTGTTCCGTTGCTTCTATTACTCTCCCCTTTTTTGTAAGTCGCTTTGGATAAAAGCGTCTGCTAAATGATTAAATGTAAATGTAAATGTAAATGGATTACAAGTTGCTTTATTAGTTACATTCAGCAGTTTCCGACAACAGCCCCGCCGCCTCAACACAGAAATAACGACCGTTTTTGCCAACACTCACTCTATTGGAAGTGCATTTTTAACAGTAACGTCAACAATGTATCTCCTGAGATTTTAAGTTGAAATTAAAAAATATTTCCTGAAAAAATATTCTACCCGAGATGCAAGAAGAAAGCAAAAATATTTGTATTTATTTTTTATGTGAATATATTAGGGCTGGGTATTAACACACATTTCACAATTTGATTCGATTTCGATTCACAAGCTTTCTATTCGATTGGATTCAATTCAATATTGATTATTTTGGATATAGGCAAGGCAAGGCAATTTTATTTGTATAGCACATTTCATACACTAAAAAAATGCTTTTCTTACTTAGTATTTTTGTCTTGTTTCTAGTCCAAACATCTACAAATTCTTAAAACTAGAAGTATTTACTAGATAAGCAAAAGTAATTGTCTTGTTTTAGGGAAAAATAACTCAAAATGAAGAGAGTTTGTGCTTAAAATAAGATAAATAATCTGCCAATGGGGTGAGAAAAATAATCTTGTTTTCGGTTTGAATTAAGATTATTTTTCTCACCCCATTGGCAGATTATTTATCTTATTTTAAACAAAAACTCTCTTCATTTAGAGTTATTTTTCCCCAAAACAAGACAATAATACTAAGTAAGAAAAGCATTTTTTGCAGTGTTGGATGTGAGGTGCGCTTCAATGATTATTTCATTCATTAACTGAAAACAGGATGAATAATCGATTCTTGGGATTTAAGAATCTATATTGTTTTGTAAAAGTGAAAATCAATTAAAATCGAGAAATCAATATTTTTTACCCAGCCCTAGAATATATAGTAAAGTGTAATTTATTCCTCTAATCAAGGCTTTACCTATCGCTCTGGTGAATTCGCTGGGCTTCTGTACGCTGTGCGCGTAATCGACGTGGGATCCGAGAAGCCGGAGCACCTCCGCAGAATAAATGTAGACAGATTTGGGCTGTAGGTAAGATACGGGTCGGCTCTCGTCCCATGGTGGCCTGCGCGCTGGGACCCAATACAGCTGCATGAGGAGATGATAGAAGGAAGATTTGGCCTCTCGCATGGGTCTGCCCTCGCTGTCCAAAACCTGCGACCTCAGGTACTGCGAATACTTCTCTCTGTAACACAAACAGGATGGGTTTTCATATAAAAAACACATGCATTGCATTTAAACAGCAAAAAATGCTTTTCTTACTCAGTATTTTTGTCTTGTTTCTAGTGCAAACATCTAAAAATTCTTAAAACAAGAAGTATTTACTAGACAAGCAAAAGTAATTGTCTTGTTTTGGGAAAAATAACTCAAAATGAAGAGAGTTTTTGCTTAAAATAAGATAAATAATCTGCCAATGGGGTGAGAAAAATAATCTTAATTCAAACAGAAAACAAGATTATTTTTCTCACCCCATTGGCAGATTATTTATCTTATTTTAAGCAAAAACTCTCTTCATTTTGAGTTATTTTCCCCAAAACAAGACAATAATTTGTACTTGTCTAGTAAATGTTTCTTAATGCAAGAATTTTTTAGATATTTTGAATAGAAACAAGACAAAAATACTGAGTGAGAAAAGCTTTACAGTAAAGAGCCCGTAGTTTGCCTATCTAGTCCATCAAATACATAAACATTGCCATATTAAATAACATAGTAAGACTTGTCATGACATGAGCAATATGCAGTTTGTACACTATTTTTGTCTGAATTTTTTTTTAAAGCTGCAGTACACTGATCAGGCATAACATATTGTGTTGGTCACTCTTTTGCTGACCCGTCTCTGATGGACTCCTCTAGACCCCTGAAGGTGTGCTGTGGTATCTGGCACCAAGATGTTAGCAGCAGATCCTTTAAGTCCTGTAAGTTGAGAGGTGGGGCCTCCATGGATCGGACTTGTATGTTCAGCTCATCCCACAGATGCTCGATTGGATTGAGATCTGGGGAATCTGGAGGCCGAGTCGACGCCTCAAACTGGTTGTTGTGCTCCTCAAACCATTCCTGAAGCATTTGTGCTTTGTGTCAGGAGCATTATCCTGCTGGAAGAGCCACAGCCACCAGAATACCGTTTCCATCAAAGGCTGAACATGGTCTCAGCAATGCTTAGGTAGGTGGAGCGTGTCAAAGTAACATCCACATGGATGGAGGACCCAAGGTTGGCCTCCGCAGGACCCACTGCCTCCTCCGGCTCGCCTTCTTCCCATAGTGCATTTCTATCAGAACCAGCATTAACTTCTGGAGCAGTTTGAGCTCCAGTAGCTCGTCTGTTTGATCGGACCCCACGGGCCAGCCTTCGCTCCCCACGTGCATCAATGAGCCTTGGCTGCCCATGACCCTGTGGCCGGTTCTCCACTGGTCCTTCCTTGGAGCACTTTTGATAAATACTGACCACTGCAGACCAGGAACAGCCCACAAGAGCTGCAGTTTTGGAGATGCTCTGACCCAGTCGTCTAGCCGTCACAATCTGGCCAAACTCGCTCAAATCCTTACGCTTGCCCATTTCTCCTGCTTCACACACATCAACTCTGAGGACAAAATGTTCCCTCGCTGCCTAATATATCCCACCCACTAACAGGAGCCAAGATAAAGAGATCATAATGGTCATAATGTTATGCCTGATCGGTGTATGCATGCAGTGAATCTGTTCGAGCGGGTGAATGTGTTTTTGCTCATGAATGTAAATGGAGCATAAAGCAGGTGGGTCAGGCGAGGCCAGCAGACAGAGGACAGTGTGATGAGTCCCACGCTGCAGCTGAGATCAGCGAGGGCGACGATTCAACCACACTTTAAAACACATGGCATTTCCTCAGAGCACCTGAAGAGCTGTGCTATACATGCCTTTGAGAGCTTTATAAAACCAAGCAACCAAGAATAGACCAATGCATGTTTCCCGATTAGGATCTGACGTGGCTTTTACGGTCATCAGACACAGTCCATTAAATAAACAGGCCAAATCCATCAAGCACACACACACATGCTAGACAGCAGCCCAAACATAGCACAATATTTCCTCCTCTTTAAAGCTTATGAGATCAGAAAAGCTAAAACGCAGATGATGCCAGACTAATATCCATTTCCTCCACGCGACCGGAGAGTTTGAATAATCTGGACTAAAGAGAGCAGATGTGCTCAGCAGATTGAGTGTAAACGAAGTGGAGCAGAGAATCATGGGGGATCAAGGCATTACTTGCTCGGTTTATGGGTGAGTTTAGGAGTTTCAACCACTCAAGTCTTTGCCGCTATAGTGCAAAGCAGAATCTACACAAATGCATTGTTATGCCAGCATTTCCTGCATTGCTATTCACCAGCTGCTGCTGAATGTTCAAACAAAGCCACAGCAAAATAAACAGTTCTTTAGAGAGTCGTGACCTTGCAGTATTTGCAAATACAAAACGATGAGCTAAAGAAGTTCTTTGTGGCAGAAAAATGCCAATCACAGCTCGTCTGTTTGCCTTCGCTCCCCACGTGCATCAATGAGCCTTGGCTGCCCATGACCCTGTGGCCGTCACAATCTGGCCCTTGTCAAACTCGCTCAAATCCTTACGCTTGCCCATTTCTCCTGCTTAACACATCAACTTTGAGGACAAAATGTTCACTTGCTGCCTGATATATCCCACCCACTAACAGGAGATGAAGAGATCATCAGTGTTATTCACTTCACCTGGTCATAGTGTAATGCCTTGATCTATTACAGTCAGTAATAAAATAAGAACAAATAATCAAAATTACAGGCAAAAGCACAAATAAATACAATATAATTAAGATACAAATTAAACAAATAATGCTTTTCAGATATCTAACATTAGTTTCATGTACATAAATGTAATAAAGTCCTATAATGCCCTTTTCACAAGATGTAATAAAAGTCTCAGGTGTCCCCAGAATGTGTCTGTGAAGTTTTAGCAAAAAATACCCCACCGATTATTTATTATAGGATGTTTTGAGAGCCCCTATTTGGGTGGCAGCAAAAGCTGCTACTCCCTGCCCCCCTTTTCAGAATAGGGCAGAGCCTAAACAGCTAGCGCTAGTTTGGATAAACGACAACAACTGGAGTGTGAAGAACCTCATATTCATCTTCTCTGGTTGAAAACCCATTAACACATTTTATTTACCCAGCGTCCCAGTTGTTGTCCAGCAGGCCAATCAGAGCTCGTCTCTGCTGTAGTTTGGTGTGAGCGTTCAGCTGCTCTACGGTGGCCAGTTTATGAAACTCAGCGCAGTGATGATCCTCAATGACGTACAGTCCATCTGCAGGCTTCGGCCAAAGCTCACTCTCCACTGCCCACGGGCTGGATGCCTGCCAGAGACATTACAACGCTCAATCAGACTCAACCAGACTCATTCAGACTCAATCAGACTCAATCTGATTCAATCAGACTCAATCTGATTCAATCAGACTCATTCAGACTTAATCTGACTCAATCTGATTCAATCAGACTCAATAAGGCTCAATCTGATTCAATCAGACTCATTCAGACTTAATCTGACTCAATCCGATTCAATCAGACTCATTCAGACTTAATCTGACTCAATCCGATTCAATCAGACTTATTCAGACTTAATCTGACTCAATCTGATTCAATCAGACTCATTCAGATTCAATCTGACTCAATCAGACTCATTCAGACTCAATTTGACACAATCTGACTTAATCTGACTCAGTCAGACTCAATCTGACTCAATCAGGCTCAATCTGACTCATTCAGACTCAGACTCATTCAGACTCATTCAGACTCAGTCAGACTCATTCAGACTCAATCTGACTCAATCTGACCCAATCAGGCTCAATCTGACTCATTCAGCCTCAATCTGACTCATTCAGACTCAGTCAGACTCATTCAGACTCAATCTGACTCAATCAGGCTCAATCTGACTCATTCAGACTCATTCAGACTCAGTCAGACTCATTCAGACTCATTCAGACTCAATCCAACCCAATCAGGCTCAATCTGACTCATTCAGACTCAATCTGACTCATTCAGACTCAATCTGACTCAATCTGACTCATTCCGACTCATTCAGACTCAGACTCAATCTGACTCAGACTCAATCTGACAATCAGACTCAATCAAACTCAATCTGACTCAGACTCAATCTGACAATCAGACTCATTCAGACTCAATCAGACTCAGACTCAATCTGACTCAATCTGACTCAGACTCAATCAGACTCAGACTCATTCAGACTCAATCTGACAATCAGACTCAATCAAACTCAATCTGACTCAGACTCAATCTGACAATCAGACTCAATCAGACTCAGACTCATTCAGACTCAATCAGACTCAATCTGACTCAGACTCAATTTGACAATCAGACTCAATCTGACTCAATCAGACTCAATCAGACTCAATCAGACTTAGACTCAATCTGACTCAATCTGACTCAGACTCAATCAGACTCAGACTCATTCAGACTCAATCAGACTCAATCAGACTCAATCAGACTCAGACTCAATCTGACTCAATCTGACTCAGACTCAATCAGACTCAGACTCATTCAGACTCAATCTGACTCAATCAGACTCAGACTCAATCTGACAATCAGACTCAATCAGACTCAGACTCAATCTGACTCAATCTGATTCAGACTCAATCAAACTCAGACTGAATCTGACTCAGACTCAATCAGACTCAGACTCAATCTGACTCAGACTCAATCAAACTCAGACTGAATCTGACTCAGACTCAATCAGACTCAGACTCAATCAGACTCAATCTGACTCAGACTCAATCAGGGTCACTGGGAAACACCGGGTTTGGACTCACAGCGCTCAGTATGCAATACACTGCAAAAAATGCTCTTCTCACTCAGTATTTTTGTCTTGTTTCTAGTCAAAATATCAAACAATTCTTACATTAAGAAACATTTACTAGACACGTAAAAATTATTCTCTTAATAATTAAATTAATAATTTAAAATTATTTAAATTATTCATTTTGAGTTATTTTTTCCCAAAACAAGACAATTACTTTTGCTTGTCTAGTCAATACTTCTTGTTTTAAGAATTTTTAGATGCTTGGACTAGAAACAAGACAAAAATACTGAGTAAGAAAAGCATTTTTTGCAGTGTATGAATGCACTACAGAATACACAAGACAACACATCTTTCACTTGCACTTTCTTTACTGGTTCATGCTCGAAAAAACATGTATTCTTATCAGCTTTTAACCCATCATGAATCAGGTTTTAAATCCTGTGTGCTGTTCTAGTACGGTTTGTTACCCTGCTTGGTATTAATGCATTGTATCACAATGTGCTCTTAAAGTGATGAAATGACATGCAAAAACTGAACTGCACTGCAAAAAATGCTCTTCTTACTCAGTCATCTTGTCTTGTCTCCAGTCTAAATATCTAACAATTCTTAAATCAAGACGCATTTACTAGATCAGTAAAACGACTATTTTTTCTTGTTTTCTTAAAAAATAATATCTAAATGAAGAGAGTTTTTGCTTAAAACAGACAAAATGATCTGCCAATGGGGTGAAAAAAATAATCTTTTTTTCTGATTGGGACGGAAACAAGAAACAAGATTTCAATCAGAAATAAGATTATTTTTCTTGTTTTAAGCAAAACTAACTTCATTTAGATTTTATATAAAAAAAAAATATATATATATGTAATTTTACTTATATAGTAAATGCATCTTGATTTAAGAATATTTAGATATTTGGACTGGAAACAAGACAAAAATACTAAATAAGAAGAGCATTTTTTGCAGTGTGATTCTTATGAGACGGCTGTTGTGATGAACATTTGAATGAATTACACGCTAAATCCATCAGTACGGTTACTGAGTGCATGTTTATACGACGAGGCCATCGTCAGGCACAGTTAATGCTATATTTGGGTTATGAAAAATTCAATCAATGTTTGCTGTGTTATATAATCCCCCATGTCTGGTATTTTCATCTTTTCTCGTTGCGATTACATTCACAGAACAGCATGAGTGAAATGTGTTGTTTAAGACAGAAGGACACAAACGGCATTGAGGACTTCGGCTTTGACTTCCCCCTTTTATCACATCCAATTAGTGCCAATTTCGCACTTTCACTTCATTAAACGGCTCGCAGCGGAGAGCGCTGGGATTGGCTGAAATCGAGGTTGCTTCTGATCTCACACCACTGTTGTGCGCCACACACACTGCAAAAAAACACTCTTCTTACTCAGTCATTTTGTCTTGTTTCTATTTAAAAATATCTAAAAATTCTTAAATCAAAATGATCTTACTATATAAGTAAAACGAAATAAGACATTTTTCCTTGTTTTCTTAAAAATAAAATCTAAATGAAGAGAGTTTTTGCTTAAAACAGGCAAAATGATCTGCCAATGGGGTGAGAAAAATAATCTTATTTCTGATTGAAATCTTGTTTCTTGTTTCCGTCCCAATCAGAAATAAGATTATTTTTCTCACCCCATTGGCAGATCATTTTGCCTGTTTTAGGCAACAACAATCCATCGCTCTCCAATGACTTTGTATAGCGTGAGGCGCCTCCTTGTCAATTCAGACTTATTACAAAAAACAGAACAATGTCTAAAAGCTGATATGTTAGGGTGTATGTATATGAGGTGTGCACAGGCACAGGCAATAAGATGTGAAGCTTCAGCAGAACTTGTTTTAACTTCTGTTTTTTTGGTTCTGGGTTCTTTAGCTTGTTTTCTATACACCTTTATCAGCTTTTAGACATTGTTCGTTTTTTGTTGTTGTTATAAGTCAGAAATAACAAGGAGGCGCCTCACGCAACAGAAAGTTAATGAAGACGGTAGGTTTGTTTTTACCCCCCGGTGGGCGTTGCTTTCAGATTATGACGCGTGTCACTCTGTCTCTAGCCATAGTTTTCACACGTCGTCACATGTTTATAGGAAGGCCCAAAAGGGCAAAACAAGGCTCTCCTCCAATCGCCCGCCAGTCATTTTTACCAGGTTTGTAGTCAGTAGTACTGCAGTAAGTTATATTAAAATACCAAATTCAATATACACTGTATTGATGTTGCACACTTTGTACCGGAAAGCCAATGAACACAGAATATTAGTGCAACACGAGGTTTCTCGCTAGGTGATTTCCCATCGAAACCCATTATAAAGAAAACGTTGCATTCATATTGTGGGTTTCATCTACTCGCCTTTATATAGTATGCGTCATCAAAGAGGAGTCAACTGAATTTGATCTTATAATATCACTGTTATAGTACATTACGGCACTTTAATGGTTTAAAAGTCGTCGTCAGTTCACCCTCCGTCTGCTTGATCAGCTCTATTACGGGTTTCCTGCATAATTAATCTGTTTAAAATAAGTGTTGTAGCAACTCGATTTAAAATAAAACCCATATCAACAAATCCTAGATTAGCGTTAACTGAATCCTTGTTGGTGCAACTCACCTTATAGTGTTTTTCACATTAAGCGTTTTAAAAACGTCCTGTTGTTTTTAGTGTATTGAAATACTGCAGCAGGTTCTGTATAGTGGACAAAACATACATGTTGTTCACATATTTTTTCCTTAAGATGGAAATTTGACAGGTTTGTGTTGCAGCTCAATGGAGTTCTTTGGCGGTTTTGCCCTCCAAGGCTCTGCGACAGTCACATGACTGAAAACTATGGATAGTCATTGGGTCACCTAAGCTCCGCCCACATCCTGCCTCTTTTTTGTCCATTTTCTGTTATCCTGGAGTGACGCGTGATGACGCGCTGCTAAGATGCTGTCGGCTCGACTCTACGTTTAAAGCTTCAGAACGGCTTATTGGAGTCCTATGGCTGACGTCACGGACACTACGGCCATATATTTTTCCAGTCTATGGTTATTTACAGAAGAGCTGCAGGCCTGATTGACACGCTTAAGTCTGACAGTCACACCATCTCACCAGTTCAGAGGCGGTGAAGGTGCGCTTCTCCTTCCTGAAGATGAGAAGATCTCGCACCCCCAATGAGCTGAAGATTTCTCTCCAGCCGCTCACGTCCCGATCGGCCTTCAGATAGCAGGAGTCCAACAGGACCCAGTCCACACCTGGAAAAGCAGAACAACTGGAGAGTCTGAAAGGGCTGGATGCACTGCAAAAAATGCTCTTCTTACTCAGTATTTTTGTCTTGTTTCTAGTCCAAACATCTACAAATTCTTAAAACAAGAAGTATTTACTAGACAAGCAAAAGTAATTGTCTTGTTTTGGGGAAAATAACTCAAAATGAAGAGAGTTTTTGCTTAAAATAAGATAAATAATCTCCCAATGGGCTGAGAAAAATTATCTTAATTCAAACAGAAAACAAGATTATTTTTCTCACCCCATTGGCAGATTATTTATCTTATTTTAAGCACAAACTCTCTTCATTTAGAGTTATTTTTCCCAAAACAAGAAAATAATTTTTACTTGTCTAGTAAATGTTTCTTAATGTAAGAATTTTTAGATATTTAGACTAGAAACAAGACAAAAATACTGAGTAAGAAGAGCATTTTTTGCAGTGTGGATTCAGGAGTGACGTCTCCATCCCATTGCATAACATCCGTGTTCATGCACAATTCATGCTCTTGTAACCCTCTACTAAAGACTTAAGTGAATCAATTATTTGGGACAATCATGAACTGTGAAACTTATTCCAAGACTGAAGTAAGTAGGCAACACTTCACAATAAGGTCCCATTAGTTAACATTACATTAACTAATAATGAGCTGTTACAGTATCTATTAATCCTTGTTATCACACGGCTCTCTGAAATACTTGATTCTGATTGGTCAATCGCGCATTCCAGCGGTATGTTATTCCCAGATAACACACACCGCTCATCCGGGTACTGCGAGTTATCTTGACCGGTTCTACTTCTGTGCTTAACGCTGGCGCCATCTTGTGGCTTAAACAGCCGTGGGTTACAATGGAAGACTTCAAGGCGGGTTTCCTTTATAACGTTTTTAATATGGATATTTTTCTGACACAAACACATCGATTGGAATCAGAAGGCTCTATTAACCCATCGGAGTCGTGTGGAGCACGTTATTTGACGGACAGCTGCATTTTTTATGGACTTCAGACACAACTACAGCTACTGCTGGGATTAACGTTAGCCTGGACTTTTTAAATATAACTCTGATTGTATTTGTCTGACAGAAGAATGTCATAAACACCTATAATGACCTGAGGGTGAGTAAATCAGAGGCTTGGGTTCATTTTTGGCTGAACTAACCCTTATAGCATCCCTAAATAATTGTTTTTCAATATATTAAACTTTAAATGGTGATTTATTTCTGTGATCAGAGCTGAATGTTCAGGATGGTTCCTCCAGTCTTCAGTGATCATGATCCTTCAGAAATCATTCTCAGATGAGGATTCATTAGGAGTGCTGGACACAGTTCTGCTGATCAATATATCTGAGGAATAAAAGGCTCAAAAGAACTGCATTTATTCAAAATTAAAACATGTTTTCAAATAATATAAATCTCCTTTACTATCAGTTTTATCAATTTAACACATCCTTGCTGAATAAAATTATTGATTTATTTAAAAAAAAGAAGGGAAAAAAAATTACTGACCCCAAATGACTGGCCAGTAGTGTATATTGTTGTTACAAATATTTCTATTTTTAAAACATAAGCTTCGTTTTAAAATTATTCTTTTTTTTTTAAACTTTTTATTCATTAAAGTATTATAAAAAAAAAGTATCACAGATTATGAAAAAATATGAATCAGCAGAACTGTGTCCAGCACTCCTAATGAATCCTCATCTGAGAATGATTTCTGATGATCATGATCACTGAAGACTGGAGGAACCATCCTGAACATTCAGCTCTGATCACACAAATAAATCAGCATTTAAAGGAGAATACATTGAAAAACAATTATTTTAAATTGCAATAATATATCACAATATTAATTTTTTTCTGTATCTGTGATCAAATAAATGCAGGCTTAAAGAAACTTCTTTCAAAAACATTACAGATAGTAATGTGTCCAAACTTTTGGCCTGTACTGCATATATATGTTAATGTACTATTAGATTTAGATTTTATTTTATTTCCTTATGTTTGTGACTAGTCTAACAGTCAGAGCTACAATTGGGACTGTTGCTGATTGCTGGCAGACACTGAGAGGACGTTGTTCGTCGTTTCGCCGTTTTCCACCGCTTCTCTGATGTTTATGTTTGAATTGCTGCGGTTGGTTTCTGGTTTGGAGGACATTTGATGTTTCTCGCCGCGACTGCTCACTGGTGGTCTCCCTTGGGCTTAAGCTGCAAGGTGGCTGAAGTTTGCACCGGGCTAGCGTCATCCGGGCCATTGTCATCGGCGTCCGGCATGATGTTGGGATGTTCCGCTTCTCGGCTGCGCCGCTGTTCCGTCCTGCATTGCGGCCGTGGAGCGGCTTGGACTTCTGCGCCGACCCCGGTGTGTCCACAGAAGTGCCCGGAAAAATGTTCTGCCTCCTGCATGGTGCTGCGGCGATCCCTATCGTTTGAATCGTCATGAAGACCCATCATCTGGTCTTCAGCTGTCGTGCCTCGGCGATATCATCGGGGAACTGCCGCTGGGAGAAATCTGAAACATGGAGTGGACCACAGTGTGCTGCGGAGCTAACAGAGACTTCCACCATCAGCTGTTTTCTGTCCACCATCAGCTCTTTCTGTTCTGTTTTCTGTGTTGATTGATTGTTTGTAGTATTCTATATTTTTACTTGTTATTCATTTTTTTGTTATTTTTTCCCCCCTTTGTTGCACTTTGAGATTCTTCGGAATGAAAAGTGCATTATAAATAAAATCTATTATTATTATTATTATTATTATTATTATATATATATATATATAGAAGCCTCATTAATGAGGAATATATATATATATATATATATATATATGATCAAGGCGGCATTTTGACCTTCTTTTTTGATAAAAAATAACACAAATACTGTTGTGTTTCTGGCAGAAAGCGTTCGTTTTTGTGTCTTAACACATCAATGTGTCTCCACGAGCCTCAGGGTTTTTCACCAACATCTCAGACGCCCTGGGGGTCAGCAGATAAACACCACAGGCTCATTTATAGCTCAACTATCCCTTTAATAAAACACATCTGCCCTTTGTTTACCAGGGAGCATGCTGGGAAGGTCGATGTTTCCGTACTCTTTGGAGAACTGTATTTTGCGCTGTGAGGGGCAGAGGAAGCCCTCGCTGGTCAGCACCGGAATGGCCGCTCCGAGGCTCCTGTAATCCTGATCCTGAGAGTGCAGCTTAATAAACACCAGGTAGCTGACCACAACATCCTCAGGCTTTTTCTAGAAGAAGAGGGAATTCAATCAGACATAATAGATGACATCCTCACACGTTTTAAACATCCTGAACGGTTATGATTCACCCAAATATGCATAAATATTCCAACTTGGCTGCACAATTATTACTGCATTAAATAATGTTATGAGATTGTGTGTAAGATTGTGGCCAAGACTGGTACTGCATTCACTTTCAGATGAAAAGCGGTGAATGTAGAAAAGCCTGTAGAGCGGTGTCTCCCCCTCCCCCTGACTCGAGGTTGCCAGATTGGCTGCAGGATCAGCAGAACGTTTGCAGATCTGAAGCTGTGGGAACTAAAGCAGATCTGGCAACCCGATACACTACTGACTTCGTGATTGGTTGATAGGTGGAGGGCGGAGCTTCAGGCCAAAACACAACATGACATCATCAACATCAGTTGAGCTGCAACAACAACTTTATAATGACAATATCCTGCCGGACTACTGTTGGCAGTGATAGAAGTGTTTGACGTTAACATGATTTATTAATGTCTAGAGACATATCAGGGCCATTTTAAGATTAATCGAAATACATTTCTTACATACAGTTCCTTTGTGAGAGTGTGTGTGTGTGTGAGAGAGAGTGTGTGTGTGTGTACATGTGTTTCTAGCCTGGTGGGGACTTCAACCTGAATGCACACAGACTCATGGGGACCTAAATTGAGGTCCCCATGGGTACAAAAGCTTATAAATCAAACAGAATGAGTTATTTTGAAAATGTAAAAATGCAGAATGTTTCCTGTGATGGGTAGGTTTAGGGGCAGGGGCAGTGTAAGGGGATAGAAAATATGGTTTGTACAGTATAAAAGCCATCACGTCTATGGTGAGTCCCCAGAAAGATAGCGCACCAGACGTGTGTGTGTGTGTGAAGTGCACTCTGGATGAAGGCGTGTCTCGGCTCTCTGACCTCCCAGCCGTGGCTCCTCAGCGTGGGGTAGATGTGCTTCTGCAGGACCTGCTGCGGCTCCAGCTCATGGACTCCGAGTCTCCGGAGCAGCTCACGCACCTGAGAGTTCCCGAGCTCATCCAGACACGCCAGCAGCCGCGGATCCACAACACTCAGGTCCTCATACAGAGCCTTCAGATCTGCAGCCACAGGAGGCAAGAGAGTAGCTGAATCACACACACAGCAAAAAATGCTTTTCTTATTTAGTATTTTTGTCTTGTTTCTAGTCCAAACATCTAAAAATTCTTAAAACAAGAAGTATTTACTAGTCAAGCAAAATTATTGTCTTGTTTTGGGGAAAAATAACTCAAAATGAAGAGAGTTTTTGCTTAAAATAAGATAAATAATCTGCCAATGGGGTGAGAAAAATAATCTTAATTCAAACAGAAAACAAGATTATTTTTCTCACCCCACTGGCAGATTATTTATCTTATTTTAAGCAAAAACTCTCTTCATTTTGAGTTATTTTTCCCAAAACAAGACAATAATTTTTACTTGTCTAGTAAATGTTTCTTAATGTAATTTAAAAAAAAATCTTTTGACTAGAAACAAGACAAAAATACTAAGTAAGAAAAGCATTTTTGCAGTGTGGATCTTTTGCTAGCTCCTTTTCGCTAATAATATGCTATTATAACCAATTCTTACAGAGGATTACAGATCCTAGACAAGCAGCTTTTCCCTCTAAAAGCAGAAGCAGCAGCAGCTGGCAGTGGTTTGAGTGAGAAAATTACACGCTATTATCAAGTCTGTCTTAAGTTCGGAAAAGCGATGTCCGTGGGCAACAAAACAAGAAAAAATATCTTATGTCATTTTACTTATATAGTAAATGCGTCTTGATTTAAGAATTGTTAGATATTTAGACTGGAAACCAGACAAAATGACTGAGTAAGAAGAGCATTTTTTGCAGAGCGCTGAGAGCCTCTGGGCCCAAATGCTGATGTTTAATTCATCTCTGCTCAATGCTACCTGACTCACAGCGTTAGCTTCATATTTCCACCAGCTCTGTGTGAGGACGAATCTCTCATGACTAATCTGACAAGAAAATGGGTCATTTATCGAAGAGAACCGAGTTATGAAGGATTGTTCCGAAACTGAGATTAGAGGAGGAAAACATGTACACACTGCAAAAAATGCTCTTCTTATTTAGTATTTTTGTCTTGTTTCCAGTCCAAATATCTAAATATTCTTAAATCAAGATGCATTCACTAGATCAGTAAAACAACATAAGATATTTTTTCATGTTTTCTTAAAAATAAAATCTAAATGAAGTGAGTTTTTGCTTAAAACAGACAAAATGATCTGCCAATGGGGTGAGAAAAATAATCTGATTTCTGATAGGAAACAAGAAACAAGATTTCAATCAGAAATAAGATTTTTTTTTCTTGTTTTAAGCAAAAATCCACTTCATTTTGATATTTTATTTCCCAGAAAACAAGCAAAAATATCTTGTCGTTTTACTGATCTAGCAAATGCATCTTGATTTAAGAATATTTAGATATTTGGACTGGAAACAAGAAAAAAACACTAAATAAGAAGAGCACTTTTTGCAGTGCATCTGTACTTTGGGTTTCATTCACAAAAATACCTATCGTTTTTTTTACTGCAATGACGCAAGTAGTGCGTCTTTCTCTCCTGTGACTCACGGTATTGATTGAGGACATAAGCAGGAGATGAGGAAGATCAGTCATGTGGCAGACAGATCTGGAGAAGCACATCAGGCATGAAAACAACTCCTGATGGACCACAAGATTTAACATAATGTACCGAGGAATTATAGATGAAGAAGCTCAACAACGTCCATGTCACCATATTTGATGAGTTCTGTGCATGTGCATTAATCAATGTTTATATATGAGGTTAAATTACAGATATCAGCCAATACCGATGATGTTCTCTAAGTGAATATGCAGTAAAGTGTGATTTATTCCTGAGTTTATCATCATTACTCCAGTCTTCAGAGTCTCATGATCCTTCACTAATCATTCTCAGATGAGGATCTGATCATCAACACACATTTAGGATTATTATCAGTGTTGAAAACAGTTGTGATACATTTTATTTCTCAGATTTCTTCGAGATGGTATTCAGGAAAACACACTCTTGGTTGTGTGATGTTATGTTATAAATATAAACTTCACATTTTGATTGTGGATAATAATATAATATATAATGAACTACACAGCAAAAAATGTTTCTTATTTAGTATTTTTGTCCTGTTTTAAGTCCAAATATCTAAAAATTCTTACTTTAAAGGTGCCATGTGTAAAAATTGAGGTAAAAATATCCAAAAAATGACCTACACGCATCAAAAGAATGAGAAGAAATAAGGGCGATGATGTCATTAAAAAAATGTCAAGTTATAGTGCTGCAGAGATATCAACCTTAATTAGCAGTAGCATTACTAGCCCCGGCCCGTCAGGTGTCGTAATACCAGTCTCGGCCATGGGAGGCGGTATGCCGGCAACATAACCACCAGCCAACCTGGCGTACTTGAACCTGATGTCAATCGTGTGGAAAGTACTGCCCACTACTTCATTTCAGTTCAGGGAAGAGAGCAGACGGATGGCCGAAGCCCTTAAATGTATCTGATATGATAAAAAGAGCTGTTTTTACCTGACCGGAAAAAGCGGAAGTGCACACGCCTGGCGACTGTGTCCCGTCCCGTCATAATAAAAGTCCCGATACTCGCGAGCCGTTTAGAATAGGTGCCCTCCAGTGGACGAAAAGTTGCATAGTGCACCTTTAAGAAACATTTACTAGACAAGCAAAAGTTTGGTCTTGTTTTGGAAAAAAATAACTCCAAATGAAGAGAGTTTTTGCTTAAAATAAGATAAATAATCTGCCAATGGGGTGAGAAAAATAATCTTAATTCAAACAGAAAACAAGATTAAAACTCTCTTCATTTTGAGTTATTTTTTCCCAAAACAAGACACTTATTTTTGCCCCTCTAGTAAATTTCAGACTAGAAACAAGACAAAAATACTAAGTAGGAAGAGCCATTTTTGCAGTGTGTTGAAAGAATGTACCTGTGGCAGCTTGTGAGACATCACTGAGAGGGAAGAAAACTCCGTCTGAGCTGAGGGCCACGAGGCTGCCATTGGCCAGAGGGATCATGGGGACGTCTCTGAGGGACTGAAGCTGAGCCTCCGCTTCATACTCCGACTCCAGCGCTCGGAAGCCACACACCAGCAGCCTGGCCAGCTTCCTCAGCTCATGCTCTGAGAAGAAAAGAGAGAGACTAGGGCTGAATGAACTCTGATAAGTGTGTGTGTGTGTGTGTGTGTGTGTGTGTGTGTGTGTGTGTGTGTGTGTGTGTGTGTGTGTGTGTGTGTGTGTGTGTGTGTGTGTGTGTGTGTGTGTGTGTGTGTGTGTGTGTGTGTGTTCTGCACATTGTTTTGAATCTTAAAGGAAATGTTTATCATCATCATAACTGCACATTGCTCCAGTTCTTTAATGAAGTTGAGATTTGACGAGCTTCTGGTCATAATGAGAGTGATTTACACAGGCCAGCTCCAAAAGTAACAGAAGCGTTTCCTAAGATGATCAATAAGTCACTCATAGAGTCAAATCTCAGAGAAGCGATATAACACGAGCATCATACACTTCAGTTCTGACCAGATGTCAAAATGCTCATTTAGTGGAGGATTCACATAAACAAAGTTGATTCTGTCTTCAGTGAAGGTGAACAGTGTGAGAATATCAGATGTGTATCAGTGTATTGGATCCGTGCATTCGGCCTTAAAGTGACAGCAGCTTTATAAAGAGCTTTGTAACTTTTCTACAAGTATTTAAATGAGTTTAAGTTAGTCGTCTGCTAGTATGTCAGATGGAGCGTCACTGACTGGCTTAAACCATGATGGCATAATGTGCATTTATACAACTATAATACAATAATGCGGCGACATAAAGAAGGACATTTACTTTTAAGTTCTTTTGAAAACAAATACTTCTGTACTTTTACTTCAGTAAAAATCTGTTTTTACAACTTTCACTTTCACTTGTAACGGAGTAATATCTGACCAGCAGTACTTTCACTCATGTAATGAAGTTGTGCACTTTGTCCAGCTCTGGATATATCGTAAATGTACATATCGCAATGGCATGCAATATCAGAATGATTTTAATGGGCTACTTCAACATTGTGAAAAGTGTACGTTTAAGGTCGACGCATAGAGCAGAGAATAGACTGGGAACACGACTGCTACTTATGGGTGTATTTGACTTTAAAAAGAGTTAAACAATAAAACAATAACTTGCAGTATCGCGCTGTCTGACACACACACACACCATGTTGGTCTATGTGGTTTACAGGGATATTCCATAGGCGTAATGATTTTTATACTGTACAAACCATATTTTCTATCCCCTTACACTGCCCCTAAACCTACCCATCTCACACACACACACACACACACACACACACACACACACACACACACACACACACACACACACACACACACACACACACACACACACACACACACACACACACACACGTTGGTCTATGTGGTTTACAGGGACTCTCCATAGGCGTAATGATTTTTATACTGTACAAACCGTATTTTCTATCCCCTTACACTGCCCCTAAACCTACCCATCACACACACACACACACACACACACACACTGCCCCTAAACCTACCCATCACAGGAAATATTCTGCATTTTTACTTTCTCAAAAAAACATCATTTAGTATGTTTTTAAGGCCATTTGAATTATGAGGACATTTGATATGTCCTCATAAACCACATAAACAGACTCACTCACACACACACACACACACACATAAAACGTATAAACGTGAACGATCTGAGACATAAATGTTTGCTAAAACACTGCTGGTCACTTTTAGAAGTTGTAGCGATGCTTTCTTTTCCAAGAAAGAATGTGAAACACAAATTGTTTCATTATCAGTTTTTTTTCTTATTTTTTATATAATTTAAATAGATTTTGCACACTAATTGCAATATCATATCGCATATCGAATATCACGTTTTTTAACAAGATATTGCATATCGCATTTTTCTTTAATATCGCACAGCCCTAAGAGAGACCAAGAATAATGAACACCTAGCCTAGAAATCTAGATGGCAGCAAATCGGTGGGCGGGGCCATAATGACGACGGCCGAGTTGCGTTTGTGTGCTTCTAGTAAACACAGAAGCTGGCGAATGGCGGCGGTCTTTCGAATCAGCTTTGACCGCGACTCTGGAAGACTTGGAGTTAAGCTTTTCTCTGAGAAAAGAACAAAGGACGGCACTGAAGACATTCTTAAGAAGGGAAGATGTGTTCAGAGTTTAGCCGACCGGATACGGTGAATGTTTAATCTGTCAGCGAGCTCCCCTTCACCTTTGTTGCTCTGGTTGGTTGTAGCGCTATCCTATCGCGTGCAGAGGGAGTTTGACAGACAACCGTTTATCCCGCCCCTCAGATTGAGCCGTCAATGGGGAGTTTCCAGACCAAACATCTTGATGTGGTTCTGGCTAATGAACACCAGGAATCCGGGAGCATTTCTCCCCACAATCCCAGCAGATGATGTTGATTGCGAGTCGACTCGTCACACCTGAGTTAGAAGGTGATTTTCAAACATCTCCACTCCCACAAAAAAATCCCCCGTCCCATCCCAATCCCACGAAAAAACTGGGGGAAATTCCCGTCCCAATCCCAGAAGAATGACTCCCGTTCCATCCTACTCTCGTGTTGTGTCGGAATCTGTCACACTGCAAAAAATGCTTTTCTTACTCAGTATTTTTGTCGTTTCTAGTCAAAAGATCTCAAAATTCTTACATTAAGAAACATTTACTAGACAAGTAAAAATTATTGTCTTGTTTTGTGAAAAAATAACTCAAAATGAAGAGAGTTTTTGCTTAAAATAAGATAAATAATCTGCCAATGGGGTGAGAAAAATAATCTTGTTTTCTGTTTGAATTAAGATTATTTTTCTCACCCCATTGGCAGATTATTTATCTTATTTTAAGCAAAAACTCTCTTCATTTTGAGTTATTTTTCCCCAAAACAAGACAATTACTTTTGCTTGTCTGGTAAATACTTCTTGTTTTAAGAATTTTTAGATGTTTGGACTAGAAACGAGACAAAAATACTGAGTAAGAAAAGCATTTTTTGTTTACAGTTCAGTCAGAGTTTAGTCTTGCAAGATCTCATCACACCCCTAATTATTAGTGATTCCCTGTGACCTGCGGGATTTCCGGAAAAAATGTCAGGCTCTAACCTGAGTGGATTGGTCCGTGCTGCACGATCTCTCTGGCCATGGAGCAGGTGACGGTGATGATCTCTGCGGCCCGGAGCCGATGCACACCCAATGCGGAGAGCAGAGAGCTGGAGAGCCCAGACTGCAGAGCTGGATGCAGATAATACAGACTCAGGCTCCGGCACAAATCCTCTCCTCCAATCACGTCCTGGATCAGACGGTCCTGACACACGGCAAGCTGGGAAGGCTGCTTGAACTCCACTCGGCCCTCTGAATAAAGAGCGGTTTAATGCCATACAAATTTAAGATCAGGGGGGCAAAAACTAAATCTAATACATGATTGAAGTGAAATGTCAATGAATGAAAAACAAGCAAAAAACTAGCCCAAAACAACCCAAAAACTAGCCCAAAACAACCCAAAAACTAGCCCAAAACTAGCCCAACACAACCCAAAAACTAGCCCAAAACAACCCAAAAACTAGCCCAAAACAACCCAAAAACTAGCCCAAAACTAGCCCAAAACAACCCAAAAACTAGCCCAAAACAACCCAAAAACTAGCCCAAAACTAGCCCAAAACAACCCAAAAACTAGCCCAAAACAACCCAAAAACTAGCCCAAAACTAGCCCAAAACTAGCCCAAAAACAAGCCCAAAACAACCCAAAAACAAGCCCAAAACAAGCCCAAAAACAAGTCCAAAACTAGCCCAAAACTAGCCCAAAAACAAGTCCAAAACTAGCCCAAAACAACCCAAAAACTAGCCCAAAACAACCCAAAAACTAGCCCAAAACTAGCCCAAAACTAGCCCAAAAACAAGCCCAAAACAACCCAAAAACAAGCCCAAAACAAGCCCAAAAACAAGTCCAAAACTAGCCCAAAACTAGCCCAAAAACAAGTCCAAAACTAGCCCAAAACAACCCAAAAACTAGCCCAAAACAACCCAAAAACTAGCCCAAAACTAGCCCAAAACAACCCAAAAACTAGCCCAAAACAACCCAAACACTAGCCCAAAACAACCCAAAAACTAGCCCAAAACAACCCAAAAACTAGCCCAAAACTAGCCCAAAAACAAGCCCAAAACAACCCAAAAACTAGCCCAAAACAACCCAAAAACTAGCCCAAAACTAGCCCAAAACAACCCAAAAACTAGCCCAAAACTAGCCCAAAAACAAGCCCAAAACAACCCAAAAACTAGCCCAAAAACAAGCCCAAAACAAGCCCAAAAACAAGTCCAGAACTAGCCCAAAACTAGCCCAAAACAACCCAAAACTAGCCCAAAACAACCCAAAAACTAGCCCAAAAACAAGTCCAAAACTAGCCCAAAACAACCCAAAAACTAGCCGAAAACAACCCAAAAACTAGCACAAAAACAAGTCCAAAACTAGCCCAAAAACAAGTCCAAAACTAGCCCAAAAACAAGTCCAAAACTAGCCCAAAACAACCCAAAAACTAGCCCAAAAACAAGTCCAAAACTAGCCCAAAACAACCCAAAAACTAGCCCAAAAACAAGTCCAAAACTAGCCCAAAAACAAGTCCAAAACTAGCCCAAAAACAAGTCCAAAACTAGCCCAAAACAACCCAAAAACTAGCCCAAAAACAAGTCCAAAACTAGCCCAAAAACAAGCCCAAAACAAGCCCAAAAAACAAGCCCAAAACTAGCCCAAAACAAGTCCAAAACTAGCCCAAAAACAAGCCCAAAACAAGCCCAAACACAAGTCCAAAACTAGCCCAAAACTAGCCCAAAAACAAGCCCAAAACAAGCCAAAAACAAGTCCAAAACTAGCCCAAAAACAAGCCCAAAACAAGCCCAAGCACAAGTCCAAAACTAGCCCAAAAACTAGCCCAAAAACTAGCCCAAAACTAGCCCAAAAACAAGCCCAAAACAAGCCCAAACACAAGTCCAAAACTAGCCCAAAACTAGCCCAAAAACTAGCCCAAAACTAGCCCAAAAACAAGTCCAAAACTAGCCCAAAAACAAGCCCAAAACAAGCCCAAACACAAGGCCAAAACTAGCCCAAAAACTAGCCCAAAACTAGCCCAAAACTAGCCCAAAAACAAGTCCAAAACTAGCCCAAAACTAGCCCAAAAACAAGTCCAAAACTAGCCCAAAAACAAGCCAAAAACAAGTCCAAAACAAGCCCAAAACAAGCTCAAAAAACAAGCCCAAAACTAGCCCAAAAACAAGTCCAAAACTAGCCCAAAAACAAGCCCAAAACAAGCCCAAACACAAGTCCAAAACTAGCCCAAAACTAGCCCAAAAACAAGTCCAAAACTAGCCCAAAAACAAGCCAAAAACAAGTCCAAAACAAGCCCAAAACAAGCCCAAAAAACAAGCCCAAAACTAGCCCAAAAACAAGTCCAAAACTAGCCCAAAAACAAGCCCAAAACAAGCCCAAACACAAGTCCAAAACTAGCCCAAAACTAGCCAAAAACAAGTCCAAAACTAGCCCAAAAACAAGCCCAAAACAAGTCCAAAACTAGCCCAAAACAAGTCCAAAACTAGCCCAAAAACAAGTCCAAAACTAGCACAAAAACAAGTCCAAAACTAGCCCAAAAACAAGTCCAAAACTAGCCCAAAAACAAGTCCAAACCTTTTCTAAAATTAGCCAAAAACAAGAACAAAACCAGCCCAATTATTAACATTATGCAACTGTTGTGTAAATAACATAAGAGACAAAACATTCATTAAGGTGATTACATAGAAAAAAGAAAAAAAATCTCTCTTTTTACATTTATTACATGTAATTGTTTAAGGAGCCTAATTAAAATAAGTCCCCTGAAAACAATTCCATTGGGCAAATATTGGCTTTACATGGAAAAGTAAAGTTTAGAATATGTCATTAATTTGCCTCGTAAACAGAAGTGTCCAGCCTAGGAGAATGTAAGGTAAATTTCTGAGCCTGCTCTTTACCGTTGTCCTCTTTCGCCGGGAGGCACGCTTTGCCCTTCAGCAGCTGAAGGATCTGATTGGCCACGGGGTTGAAGAAGTCCAGGATCTCACTTGGCTGAGGGATGAACTGCAGGAAGTAACAGAGGCCTCCGAGCCCACTGAACTCTGGGTGTTGCTGTGGGATTTACATAGCGTTAAAAGAAAACCAAGAGCAGTTTTTCTGTTCTTGCAGCATGGTTTATAAGCCGTGACCTCAACCTGAAGCTGGGGTTAAAATGCAAATGTATGCAAATAAATGGAGGAATAGAAGCATCCTCTCTTACACTGAAGACATCCATGGCGTGAACAAACAGCTGCGGGATCTCGGAGCGGAGCCACTGGTTCCAGGAACTGTCCCGGTCCACGTCCTCTCTGGAGGAAGGGATGTCAAAATCACCTACAATACAGTGACAAAACATAATGTGTTATATTAGCATCTTTGGTGCAAAAGTGTTAAAAGTGTTTGATTCATTGAGATTAGCTGCAAAAAAATGCTTTTCTTACTTAGTATTTTTGTCTTGTTTCTAGTTAAACTAACAAAAAAATCTTACATTAAGAAACATTTAGTAGACAAGTAAAAGTTATTGTCTTGTTTTGGGGAAAAATAACTCTAAATGAAGAGAGTTTTTGCTTAAAATAAGATAAATAATCTGCCAATGGGGGGAGAAAAATAATCTTAATTCAAACAGAAAACAAGATTATTTTTCTCACCCCATTGGCAGATTATTTATCTTATTTTAAGCACAAACTCTCTTCATTTTAAGTATTTTTTTCCCAAAACAAGACAATTACTTTTGCTTGTCTAGTAAACACTTCTTGTTTTAAGAATGTTTTGATATTTTGACTAGAAACAAGACAAAAATACAAGGTAAGAAAAGCATTTTTTGCAGTGTAACATGGAAAATGTGCCGTGCTTTAATATTTCTGTCACCTGGTGGAAAACAAACACTTTTAACATGAAATGACATGACCACTATAGCCAGTAGATGGCAGCAGAGGACCGCTCATTAGCCATTTCACCAATTAGTGTATATAATACAGCGTTAATCACAGATCTTTAGGGTTTGAAAGCTCTCCTAAAATGGGTCAGTGTTTCTGAGCTCCTGAAACGACTCCATTGTTTCCTCCGGGAACCAACACGTCACAATATTCCTCATTATAATAATTAATGCGCAGAATAAAGGGGCGGGGCCTGGTTGAGTTCGTTAGACGTGTTTTGAGACTGCCGCTTATGGTAAGGGGCCGGACATTTCCCAAACACCAATCACAACACACTGCTCCAGCAAACCAATCAGCGCACAATGTGCTTTCAGAAGGAGGGGCTTCATAGAGTCAGGAACTAAACAGAGTTACTGACAGACTGGAAGAGAGGAGCCGCAACAATGGAGAATATGAGGAAATAATTACTCAATCGTTTCCTTTACAAGTCCCTGACACCATAATCTTCGCTCAAATGACCTGTTTTATCTCAGTGTTCCTCAGGGAATAAGTGTGTTTTGTTGGCAATCTGCACATAAGTGTGTGTGTGTGTGTGTGTGTGTGTGTGTGTGTGTGTGTGTGTGTGTGTGTGTGTGTGTGTGTGTGTGTGTGTGTGTGTGTGTGTGTGTGTGTGTGTGTGTGTGTGTGTGTCTTTAGCTCCGCCCACTGCACTCTTCCACAAGCTCGGCTGTTTTCAGAAAGAATCGGTTCAGTGTATCTGTCTTTTATAAATATGATAAACTAAAGACTCCTGTGAGATATGAAGGATCAACACTACTCTATAGATACTCCAGATTTACACGAGACTGTGTGTGTTATGACACTTTAAGGTACGTTTAAAACACCCAGTTGTATCCTCTGGTAGGGTTAGGGTGAGTTCACGGGTGCACGGATGTTAAACCTTGAATGATGAAACGGAAACCAAAGCTGCGAAGTGGAAGAAAGGCAAAAACAGGCTGTTTCTCAGGCTTCACTTCACAGGAAGACGCGTCGCCGAGTTGAAACGCCAAGGCCAACTCTGTCGACTCCACGTCGTCTTTAATCTGCAAAAGAAAACAGAGACACACACATTCAACGCATCAATAATGAGTTAAAAACACGCTGCAGTACTAGGGGTGTAGCCACACACTAAACTCATGATAAGCCAAAATATTATAGATATGTTTACCAAAAATAATGACAATTTTATTATTATTAGAGTAATATTATTGTAGTATTATCAGAACCTTCAAATATTCCCCCATTGCATTATTATATATTATATTTAACATTATATAAAGTCATTTAATGAAGTAAATGTCACTAAAACTTAGTAAACTTTAATTTCCCCCTCACGCCGCACACACATAAGGCAACATTGACTCCCAGTCTTTATTCACCCTTTTCTCATGGTTTCTCAAAAGGATTCATAAAAGTATAGAATATAATATCATATCTCTAATAGGGGCTCAGTGTGACAACATGCCCCGCCTGCCCCACTGGGATTAACCGCGGCTCGTGTCTTCTGCTGTGAGATCAGCATTAAAGAACTGATTAAGGCCCCGTCCACACGGAGACACGTTTAGCTGTATACGTATAAATGTTGTACCGTATCAGCGTTTCGTCCACACGGATCCGGCATTTTAGAAGCATGCATCCGATATTTTTTGAAACCGGGTCCCAAAGCGGATAAATCTGAAAACGATCATCTTCCGTTTTCGTGTGTACAGCGAATCCGTATATTTTCTGAAACGGTGATGTCATCACACTGCGTCCGGCACGGTGAAGAGTTACGGGATACAACTGCGGGCACTGGGCATGAGCACATCAATATCGCCTCATTTAATGACCGTATCTGCATTACTGTAAGGGTGTGTTTAGGGTCGGGGTAGGTGTAGGCATTAATAAAACACATCTGTTAAGTAGCAAATGTATTTATTGTTATTTTATTGTGAGATTTTGCCTCACCTCCGACCACTGCTTTACCCCTTCTAGCCACAACTCTTCTTCTCCGTTTTTAGTGTATTTCTGTGGCAGATTTACAGCGCCACACACTGGCCTGGCATACAAACTACATCGTTTTAGTCCGTTTTTGTAATCTCGTGTGGACGCAGATATTTCTTGAAACGAGGGGAAAAAAAGATCGGATTGGGAAAGCGCTAGCTTCGTGTGGACATGGCCTAAATAACTGATACAAGATTACAATAATATCAGAATTGTCTTACTTTAAATAAACACAAAAACCAAGATGAAAAAAATGAACTTAAGACATCGACTTTTGCTGGTTAAAATAAGTGTTCAGTGATATCTTCCAAAGATTTTTTAAATTTTTCCCGATTTCTGCTCTAAATAATGTTGATGTGGCAACAAGTAAATACACTAAATTTGGTCATCCTGTCATGCGTGGAAAGTGTTAAAATGTGTGTGTGTTACAGCTAACCTCGCGTTGGTAGGTTGTGCCCTCCGCTCCCCTACATTGAAAAATATATTCATTTGGAGATTTGCCAGATTAAGTGTTGTTATTATTATTATTTTAAAGATTGAGCATAATCTACATGTATAATTCAGGGAGATACATATATATATTGTTTTAATAAATATTGTTTAAAAAAAACAGTTTCCAGGCCAGTAAGATTTTTAATGTTTTTAAAAGAGTCTCTCCTGCTCAGCAAAGCTGCATTTATATGATGAAAAATACTGTTAAAATTCTGAAATATTATTATAATAAAAATCATCTGTTTTCTATGTGAGTATATAATAAAGTGTAATTTATTACTGTGATCAAAGCTGAATTTATCATCGTTACTCCAGTCTTCTGGATTCACAAAGGAGATGCACAGAAAGTGCAATGAACTCTCTCTGAGAACAAAGAGTACACACACTCGCTAATAAGCTTCCTTGCATGACGTGAGAATGAGACGGGAGTGTAAAGCATTTCTCTCTCCAGAGGAATAAAGCAGCGAGCGCTTGCGTAACGCCTGATCCCCGAACACAGAACATTAATGCAGCGGCTTGTCTTAAGAACTGAACACAGGGCAATTAAACGCAGGTGAAACTGGGACAAGGACGCAAGGCAAACGATACAGAAGCAGGTCTCATATGCTTCCCTTAGTTTATGTGCACGCTTTATACACACATGAACGGGGTGGGAAATTAGCACTCGCCACAGGCCAATGGTGGGTACTTTATCAAAGTGGCGGATGACTTGGCCTTGTACTGGGTAGATTGTAAAACATATTTTTATTGGCTACTACTTAAACCATTGTCATATTACTGTAGCTTTTCCAGTAGCTACTTTATCCAGCAAGTAGCGGTGTAGCACGATCAAAAGCTACATTCGGTTTGGGGTTCTGACAAGAACGAGCCTGTAATGAGTGGTGACAACTTGATAATCTGCGCGCATAAAACAACCCTCGCTCAAACCCGCTCAGAGATGACCTTACTGTAGCCTACTATACTTGTTGTAGCCATTAACCCCTAAACTGTCTTGCGGCTCTTTTTTTAATGGCCTTTTTTGTATCCTATATTTTAGTAATCATCATAAATTAGGTGTCATTCGAAAGCTTACGAACTCAAAATTCATCCTGTGAAATCATTTTGAAATCGGATGTTGCGTTACCATGGAAATGGTACTCGAAATTCTTCCAGCGGCCTCCTCCCCCTTGTGGGCGGTGTCATGTTTCATATTACAAAATTTATTTTACTACTTTATAATCAAAATCTTTTCTAATATTGACAAAACGCACTTCCTTAGAAAGATCAGAGTCTCAAGGTTCCATATTTGGTGACAGTTTTGTGATGGGGGTGATATTTGGATAGAAATTTACAGGAAAATGCTTTAAAAAAACAAAACAATCAATGGAATGTGTGTGACACCCGGTGGCTGTTTTTGGAGATTTTGGTAAATCTCATGGGAACTTAAATTTTTGTGATATCAACTTCAAATTTGAAACACAACTTGGTTAGACATATGGCTTTCATTTTCTAGTAATTTTAGAGTACATTTTTTTTGTAAAATATATATTTTATATAAAATAAAAAATATTTAGCACAGTATTTTTCATTTACATTCAATCCATTATTAAAGGTCCCGTTCTTCGCGTGTTTTCGAAGCTTTGATTATGTTCAGTGTTTAATATAACATGAGTTCATGTTTCGCGTGTAAAAACACAGTATTTTTCACACAGTTGTCTTATCTGTACAGCGCTGTTTCCTCTGTCCTACAAACGGCCTGATGATTTCCTTGTTCCGTAACGAGTTCTGATTGGGCCAGCGCTTCCCGTGTTGTGATTGGACAGCAGCTTAGCGCACTTTGCCCGGAAAGGTCCCGCCTCTTACCATAACGGGGAGAGATGCAAGCGCTGAATGCGCGCTCTTCTCCACGTGGGAGAGCACCGAGGCCACGCCCCCTATTTTGCGTGTTCTTGTGGGCGGAGCTTTAGTCAACAAACGGTTCTAGTGACGTCATCACAGCAGGAAGTGCAGCGGTTTCGTCCAGACCGGCCGCTCGCTGTCGGCTTTGAAAGGGAACTTCTGTTCAATAAAATATCTCGCTTGGCATTGAACTTTGAGCTTTATAATTTTACAGGTATTATTTATGCTCTAACAGCAACATTACACACTAACTAAAGTTTGAAAGATGGAATCGCGAAGAACAGGACCTTTAAACAATATATTTTGTTTCCTATTTATGTTTAAATATTATAATGTTATTCTAAATTTCATCTCGGCTATATTTATTATGAAAAGTGCAAAGATGTGCAATATGTCAAAGACATTGAGTGGGTCAGAAATGATTTTGACCACTTCATTAAGTTTTGTTTAGTAAAAAAAGTCGCTGGTAAAATCGGGCATCCACCAGCCACTACGGCTGAAATAAGTTAATTTCCCACCCTGCACATGACCATTAAATGTGTGTGAGACTTGCCTTTTTCGGGTAAAGCATCCTCTTCACCACCAGCCAGCGCTCCACACCACCAGTGTGTGCCACTTCTAAGATATTATGGCTCAAATCTCGGCGGGTCATCGACACCAAACGCTTCTCGGCCTTGAGATAAAACAAACACAAGTAAAGTTAAACGACCTTTTAAGCCTGACAATAATAGTCAATATATCAGGGCTGGAAACTCTAAACTGAAAAAGGTGACCAAAAACAATTTGTGAAAATAATAACACCAACAACTTTAAATCAAAATAAAAGCCACGTCAGGCTAATCAACAGTCCAAGCTTGGCATATCACTGAGATATTGAACGTTTAACATCACATTTCAGATAGAGCTGGGCAATATGACCAGAATGTTATATCACAATGAACGATTGTCGTTATGTTTGCTTTAAATAATGATTTTATTACCATATCAAATTTCACAATTCTTGTCACCAATGTAAAATCACAAAAAACTACTAGACTAAATATATAAAACTCAAGCTTACTGAAGACAAGTAAACAGCTAGTAATGAAATAATTACAAAACTACAAGAGAACAAATAAATAATAATGCATTGTACAAACGGTTTTTCAAAGTCCTTCTGCACGCAATAGGATAGCGCTTCAACCAATCAGAGCAACGAAGGTGAAGCAGAGCTCGCTGACAGATTAAACATTCGCCGTATCCGGTCGGCTAAACTCGAACACATCTTCCCTTCTTCAGAATGACTTCAGTGCCGCTCTTTGGTCTTTTCTCAGAGAAAAGCTTAACTCAAGACTTCCAGAGTCGCGGTCAAAGCTGATTCCACAGACCGCCGTTCGCCAGCTTCTGTGTTTACTAGAAGCACGCAAGCGCAACTCGGCCGTCGTCATTATGGCCCCGCCCACCGACTCTATACGTGATGTGATTGACCTGACCAGAGATTGGTTTTTACAGCTTGTAAGCCAATGGAAAGTTACTAGATGACCTTGACTGCAAATTAGATGTGCTGCTGCTAGGGTTTGTCTAGATTTCTGGGCTATAAGTCTTGCTCATAAAGTTCAAAACTCAAAAAAGAACCAAATGTGTGCGTCTCTGACTACAGTCAGAAACAGTCTCTCGCACAAATGGAGAAAGGAGTCGTCTTTTGCTGCTGACTGCCATTCAAAGGCTTAAATACTTGTTTTTACAGCTCAATGCTTACAAACACCATGCAAATGAAAAGGCAACCCCCCCCCCCCCCAGACGGATCCTAATAATGACCTATTTTTTGTGACAAAAATGGCATATTTTGCCAAAAAGTTTGCATCCCTGATATATAAACGTGTTTTTGTTGAGCATCGTAAACCATGCATCAGGCTTTTATGGCTCATATTATAGTCTGATATAGTGAGGATATGGAGGGAAAAACATCTCATTAAATGTGCAGTTTGCTGCAGATGCTGATATTTATATGCAATTCTGATGCATGTAATGTAAACCAATGGGATTTTAATAACAGTATAGCAGATAATTACATCAAACGCATATCAATATCTGCCAATAATTACAATAACTGTCTTAGTAAGATGATATTTCAATGCTTAGTCTTATGATCTACAGTTTTAAAACATATAATGCAATGCAATGTAATGATGATTGACAGATTAACTAATAAACCTTCCTCAAAAGCCTGATGATCATATTTCAGACTCGTGATTTTTCTTTAATAATGTATGGCTGATCAAGTGAACCAAGCAAATATGATACAGTATGTTTTATAGGGTAATAGACATATTTTGGGGTGATGCAGGTCTTCACCTCATTGAAGATAGTGATGGAACGAAGGCGGTGGAGGAAGAGAAGGAGCGAGGGATGCACATCATGGAAGAGGTTTTTAGTCTGGTAGTTCTCGGACCGCAGGGGAAGGTGGATCTTTGTAGTCCATCTATAATTCAAATCACCAAAGAACTGATTCATAACTACAACAAAAGAGCATTTCAACACATGACTGTATTAGGGCTCATTATTAGACGCAAAACTCCATTTTGAATCGACTTCTGACAGAAGAGCTGCTCGATGAGTGTATCTTGGAGCACAGGGTGTAATCAGTATGTACATTGACGATTTAAGGGAAATATAATATAAATTTAATATAAAACCTTAAAATGGTGCTCTGTGGTGCGGCAGGATTTTAAACAACTTCCCGAGTCGCCGCGGACAGGCACCGAATGCCGCCGCCGGTGTGTGTACACTCATTGAAAACAATGTGTTTGAATTTTAAAGGCATGGCGATGAGCTTCGCCGCGCCGCGCCTCGTCTTTAAAATATTGAGCACCCCCAAATTGCCAAAATGGTATGATCCTCATTTCATTACACACAAAATAATTTTCGACTGTGAGTATTCGACTGATACTGCATATGGATGCTTCGAATCTTTGACTATTCGGGGTCACCCCTAGACTGTATCATTATGAATATGTGTTCTATGAATCTTGTGGTTGTTTGACCTTTGCTCTGCGATCTCCTTGGCGGCGGCGCTCACGGGCCGCTCCTGCTCCACCCAGTGAGGCAGGATGTATCCCATGGGGCCGCTGGTCTTGTCAAATTGAATGTGGAAGCCATTGGAGTGAATCTCAGGACAGTCTGTGACTTTAAAAACCGATTTAAAGCCAATGCCCTTTTGTCCTGTGAAAAGATTGTGGGAACATAGAAATGGTTTATTAAAGGGTTACTTCAGCGATTAGCATATGGCTTTGTATCAGTAGAAACCCTGGAGAATATTCAAATTATTGTGCTTTCCCCCCTCATATCCCCCTGAGACAAGAGATTTATGCATTTTATTTCTGGAAAAATTCCTCCTATGATGCAAAATGACGATTTTTGCATCATAGGAGGAATGTTTGCCCAGAGGCTAAAGACTACAGCCAGCAGAGGGAGCTATTTCCGCATGTTTTGAATCTGCGCATGGGGGATGGGAGATTACACTCAGCTGGCAGGGAGAGCTCAGCTTGCAGACAGGATAATTTAAACGGAGCTATGGTGAGCAATGTAAGTCTTTTAACTTCTCAAATTCATTTCTATGAAAGTTAAGCTTGCAAAGGCATGAACTGAAACGCATGCCAGACTGAACTCGCGTTGTGAATGTATGCCGCGAATGTAGTCGCGATTACCTCAGCTCTCATCACTCGTGCAGTTAGTGCTCAGGGCTGTGAGACTCGCGCGGTGACTCACTCATTATATTGAACACACACGTTCAGTTTTTAATTGTAGTGTCTTCTCTAACTCAGTCACAGTAATGAAGTTGGTGGTGTTGGGAATGGCCTCACAGGGCAGCGAAGCATTCTGGGAATTGTAGTCTTTCATCCCCATGGGACAAAAATACATTTTCTGTCTTTTCTCAGTCTAGAAGACACCAAATTCAAAAATAATTTCACGTTTCTACTGCATTGATGACCCAGTTTAAATACAGATTCATCTTCCCAGCGCTGAAGTACCCCTTTAAAGCTGCAGTCCGTAGTTTTTCCTCTTCGCCATCTCTGTTTGAAAACTGGAATTGCAGTTATTCGCGGAATTATCAACTCTACGTGAGTAGTGCCCCGGCCGGCACAGCGCGGAGGAATCAAATGCAGCTCATCAGGAGAAGCGCTGTCAGTCACCGCGCCGGTGTGGATACTGTCATTCACAATCACAGACTCTACTGTTTGAAAGTCTGACTGACATAAGAATGTCATCTGAACAAGTAAGTAGTAAGTAGATGTATGTATGGATGGATAAAACAATAGATGGATGAATGGATGGATAAAACAATAGATGGATGAATGGATGGATGGATGGATAAAACAATGGATGGATGGATGGATGGATGGACAAAACAATAGATGGATGGATGGATAAAACAATGGATGGATGGATGGATGGATGGATGGATAAAACAATGGATGGATGGATGGATGGATGGATAAAACAATGGATGGATGGATGGATGGATGGATGGATGGATGGATGGATGGACAAAACAATAGATGGATGGATGGATGGATGGATGGATAGATGGATGGACAGAACAATAGATGGATTGATGGATGGATGGATAAAACAATGGATGGATGGATGGATGGATGGATGGATGGATGGATGGACAAAACAAAAGATGGATGGATGGATGGATGGATGGATGGATGGATGGATGGATGGATGGATGGATGGATGGATGGATGGATGGATGGATGGATAGATGGATGGATGGATGGATGGATGGATGGATGGATGGATAAAACAATGGATGGATGGATGGATGGATGGATGGATGGACAAAACAATAGATGGATGGATGGATGGATGGATGGATGGATGGATGGATGGATGGATGGATGGACAAAACAATAGATAGATGGATGGATGGACAAAACAATAGATGGATGGATGGATGGATGGGTAGATGGATGGATGGACAAAACAATAGATGGATGGATGGATGGATGGACAAAAAAATAGATGGATGGATGGATAGATGGATAGATGGATGGATGGACAAAACAATAGATGGATGGATGGGTGGGTAGATGGATGGATGGACAAAACAATAGATGGATGGATGGATGGATGGATGGATGGATGGACAAAACAATGGATGGATGGATGGATGGATGGACAAAACAATAGATGGATAGATAGATGGATGGATGGACAAAACAATAGATGGATAGATGGATGGATGGACAAAACAATAGATGGATGGATGGATGGATGGATAAAACAATGGATGGATGAATGGATGGATGGATGGATGGATGGACAAAACAATAGATGGATAGATGGATAAAACAATGGATGGATGGATGAATTGAGAAAACAATAGATGGATGGATGGATGGATGGACAAAACAATAGATGGATGGATGGATGGACAAAACAATAGACAGATGGATGGATGGATAAAACAATGGATGGATGGATGGATGGATGGACAAAACAATGAATGATGTATGAATTGAGAAAACAATAGATGGATGGATGGATGGACAAAACAATAGATGGATGGATGGATGGACAAAACAATAGACGGATGGATGGATGGATAAAACAATGGATGGATGGATGGATGGATGGATGGATGGATGGATGGATGGATGGACAAAACAATGAATGATGTATGAATTGAGAAAACAATAGATGGATGGATGGATGGATGGATGGATAGATGGATGGATGGACAAAACAATAGATGGATGGATGGATAGATGGATAGATGGATAGATGGATGGATGGACAAAACAATAGATGGATGGATGGATGGGTAGATGGATGGATGGACAAAACAATAGATAGATGGATGGATGGATGGATGGATGGATGGATGGATGGATGGATGGATGGATGGATGGATGGATAGACAAAACAATAGATGGATGGATGGATGGACAAAACAATAGATGGATAGATAGATGGATGGATGGACAAAACAATAGATGGATGGATGGATGGATGGATGGACAAAACAATAGATGGATAGATAGATGGATGGATGGACAAAACAATAGATGGATAGATGGATGGATGGATGGATGGACAAAACAATGAATGATGTATGAATTGAGAAAACAATAGATGGATGGATGGATGGATGGATGGATGGATGGATGGAGAAACGACAGACAGCGGTTGTGATTTGTACGTGTATATATTTCAATCTATTGTAATGTTGAAATAGAAGAATCTCAAACGGTTTTAGACAGCAAGAAAAACTAGTGACCAAAAAAATGTTTTTCCAGCATCAGCAGCAGACGAGCAGAGCGGAGTTTACCGATGTAGCCGTAAGTGTGCTTCCCTTTGGTGCTCCTGCCGACGTCACACACGGCCCGGACGTTCCTCTCCTCAAACCCACACTCGTTATTCAGGATGCTGATGCAGTCTCTCTCCACCACAAAGCTCAGCGCAGGCTGCTCTCCGCCCTCAGGGTAACTGTTGTCATCCGCGTTCTGCACACACACACACACACACACACACACCCACACCTGAGTCAACAGCACTCAGGACAGCGAGAGCATGGGAGGGAGAGGGCGTGGTCGGACCTGAATGAGCTCCAGGACGAAGTGTGTGTCTTTGCTGTAGAGTTCTGTGGAGAGCCGCTCCAGACTGCGGCCCAGTCTCGCCTGCTGCTTCTTCATCAGGTTCTGGCCCTCCTCATTCAGCTCCACACCAATGCCAAACTCCGTTTTCCTGCAGGATCAGAAGCATCAGAATTAGATCCAATTAGGGCTGTCACAAGTACCGGTTCTTCGGTACTGAAATTTAAAATTTAAAAAAAAGTGAAATTTTAAAAAAAGGGGGTTGAGGGGTTGGGGTTTCTCCGGGAAAAATGTCGTTTGTGGGGTAAAATATGTGTTATTTTGGCAAGGTTTTTGCTAAAATTGTCATTCCTGGGTCTATATATCCCATCATTGAGGTCGCTTCAACCCGCGGACATGGAAAACAACCGGCGGGAAAACCGCAACACAGTGCAGTTGAGTTCTGTTGACATTTGACCACTAACGTTATGTGTCGCTCCGCTGCTCTGATTGGTTATCTGTCTGTCCAATCGAGGGCTTCCCTGGTTGGGTTGAAACACGCCCCATAATCACAGCCCAATGAGCATCAGACTCATATTCTGACTAGAGCTGAGGATGACCACGGCCGGCTAACTCAGAGCGAAACGAACCTGATGTCCTCAATGATGGCTCTGTGCTGATCCATATCCTCCGGCTGATTGGCTGTGCTCGAGACTTCCTCTTCTTCATCCTCCTCTTCTTCATCCTTCTCTTCCTCACTGCCGTCTGTCTCCTCATTATGCTCAGACAACAGCTCGAACATCTGCTCCTCCTCATCATCTTCATCATCTTCATCCTCACTGCCTGAATGAAGTCATTTCAGAACAAAACTCTGCTTTAAAAGGGGCCAGCCATTTAAACCATATTTTATTTACAAATTTCTAACACACTTTTATTGTTCTTAATATTTAATTTTAATCTATATTTGTACACATTTTAACACTTTTATTGTTCTTAATATTACATTTTTAATCATATATTTTTCCACATTTTTAACACTTTTATTGTTCTTAATTTTTAATTTTAAATAATATACTTTTACACATTTTTAACACTTTATTTTGTTCTTAATATTGAATTTCAAACCATATTTTATTTACACATCTTTAACATGTTTTTATTGTTCTTAATTTTTAATTTTAAATAATATATTTTTACACATTTTAACACTTTATTTTGTTCTTATTATTTAATTTTAAACCATATTTTTATTCACATTAACACTTTAATTGTTAATTTTAATATTTAAGGCATATTTTTATTTTATCAATATTTTTTATTGTTTCTTTTAATTAGTTTAAAGCCATATTTTATTTACAAATTTTTAACACTTTATTTTGTTCTTAATTTTTAATTTTAATCCACATTTTTATACATAATTAACATGTTTTTATTGTTCTTAATATTTAATTTCAAACCATATTTTATTTACACATCTTTAACATGTTTTTATTGTTCTTAATTTTTAATTTTAAATAATATATTTTTACACATTTTAACACTTTATTTTGTTCTTATTATTTAATTTTAAACCATATTTTTATTCACATTAACACTTTAATTGTTAATTTTAATATTTAAGGCATATTTTTATTTTATCAATATTTTTTATTGTTTCTTTTAATTAGTTTAAAGCCATATTTTATTTACAAATTTTTAACACTTTATTTTGTTCTTAATTTTTAATTTTAATCCACATTTTTATACATAATTAACATGTTTTTATTGTTCTTAATATTTAATTTTAAAATCACATTTTTCTACACATTTAACACGTGTATATTGTTCTTAATATTTAAATAAAAGTGTTATAAATGTGGAGAATGCTTTTTTTATTTATTAAATATTAAGAAAAATAAAAAGTGTTAGAAATATGTAGAAAAATATAATTTAAAATGATACAAAATCTAACACATTTTTATTGTTGTTTTATTTCATTTTAAACCATATTCATCTACACATATTTATGAACGCGCGCACACACACACACACACGCACGCACGCACGCACGCACGCACGCACATGTCGTGTTTCCATGTTTTATGGGGACTCTCCATAGGCGTAATGGATTTCATACTGTACAAACTGTACATCCTATCCACTTACACTGCCCCTGCCCCTAAACCTACCCATCACACACACACACACACACACACACACACACACACACACACACACACACAGCTCCTAAACCTACCCATCACAGGAAACATTCTGCATTTTTACTTTCTCAAAAAAACTCCTTCTGTGTGATTTATAAGATGCTTTCCTCATGGGGACCTAAAAATGTCCCCACAAGGACAAGGATTTCGGATATTGCCATCTTTGTGGGGACATTTTGTCCCCATAACGTAGGGATTACCAGGTCACACACACACACACACACACACACACACACACACACACTGCCCCTAAACCTACCCATCACACGCACGCACACACACCCACCCTGCTGACGGGCTCCTCTGGGGCTGTTGGAGGAAGAGCTGAGCGCCGCTTCCTCCTCGTTCTCCATCTCGTTCAGACTCAACACTGAAGACATGTCGCTCATGGAGTCTTCCAGCACAATCTGCACAGATCAGAGATTTGATCAATAAACCCCACATCTGAACACTTTCTCATCTTTATATTTGTGTTGCATTGCTTTTGTATTGTTTGCAGGTTATCGTGTATGACTTAAAATTATTTTTGTGATAAAAATTGCAATTGTGACTTAAAAATGCGATTCAAGTAAATCCCAGGTTTGCTGTGCTTGTGTGTAGTACTGCACAATTTGGCCAAATTCTAATTTATATATCAAAATGGCTATAAATAATCACAATTATAATACTACATTTATTTATTAATATTACTCAATAAAAGATAAAATTGCTACACTGCAAAAAATGTTTTCTTACTTAGTATTTTTGTCTTGTTTCTAGTCTAAATATCTAAAAATTCTTACATTAAGAAACATTTACTAGACAAGCAAAAGTAATTGTCTTGTTTTGGGGAAAAATAACTCAAAATGAAGAGAGTTTTTGCTTAAAATAAGATAAATAATCTGCCAATGGGGTGAGTAAAATAATCTTGTTTTCTGTTTGAATTAAGATTATTTTTCTCACCCCATTGGCAGATTATTTATCTTATTTTAAGAAAAAACTCTCTTCATTTAGAGTTATTTCCCCCAAAACAAGACAATAATTTTTACTTGTCTAGTAAATGTTTCTTAATGTAAGAATTTTTAGATATTTAGACTAGAAACAAGACAAAAATACTAAGCAAGAAGAGCATTTTTTGCAGGGTAGCTAGTGTTTGTTGAGCTTAATTCTGGTGGTGCCTACAGAATCCAGTGGGAAACGAGGTTCTGACTTGGGAAACTAGAAGTGAATTCAAACCTTCTTGGCTTGTGCGGGCGCTTCGGGACGAGCTGGCGAAGCTAGTTTGCTGTTGAAGTCTCCTCTCCACTCGGTTATACCCAGCAGGAGGCCCATCTGATGCAGTTTGTTCAGGTGGCGTGTGTTTGAGCGGGCAGCGTCCAGCAGGATTGCTTTAGATTTGGCCTGACCGAGCACTTTAGAGAGCGGCTCCAAAAACACCTGCACAGGTCAAATCATTACAAACACCAGATCATGAAAAAACTAAAACAGATGCACTATATTGCCAGAAGTATTGGGCCGCCCCTCCAGATCACTGAGTTGAGGTGTTCAATCGGTGTATAACTCCAGCTCTTGGCCTGCTGACGCTTCTACACACATTAGTGAAAGAATGGGTCGCTCTCAGGAGCTCAGTGAACTCAAGCGTGGGGCCGTGATAGGTTGCCACCTGTGCAATAAGGCCATTCCTGACATTTCCTCACTACTAAATATTCCACGCTCAACTGTTAGTGGGATTATAACAAAGTGGAAGCCATTGGGAACAACAGCAACTCAGACACGAAGTGTTAAATCCCGGAGCGGGGTCAGCGCATGCTGAGGGTCACAGTGCGCAGAAGTCTCCAACTTTCTGCAGAGTCAACAGCTCCAGACCTCCAGACTTCTGTGGCCTTCAGATGAGCTCAAGAACAGCGGAGAGAGCTTCATGGAATGGGTTTCCATGGCCGAGCAGCTCATCCAAGCCTTACATCACCAAGAGCAATGCAAAGCGTGGGATGCAGTGGAGTAAAGCAGCCGCCACTGGACTCTAGAGCAGTGAGACGTTGTCACGGTTCATGGATTCCCTGTCTCACTCTTGGGTGCGTGTTGAATGTAGGTGAGGGCGGAGCCTGGGATTGGCTCATCACGCACCTGTGGCTGATCACCTGCACCAGCTGCAACTCATCACCTTCACACTATTTAGTCTCTCTGTTTCTCTCTTGTCTTTGTCAGAGCGTTGTTGGATGTTTCCCCTTGTGTCTCCGTGTTGGTTGTCGTTTCCCCCTTCCGTGAAACGCTGGATCCCTTCCCGGATTACCTCTACCGATCTCCCGAATCATAGCTGCTCGCAGCCTGCCCGTGTCGCCAACAGAGCCTCTCTCACTGCTCCGTCTTACCCGGACTTCTTCAGTGTTCTGAGTTTTGACTTCTGTGACACTATCTGTCAAATTAAACTGAGTTACTTGCAATTGAATCCTGCCTCTGTGAATCCGTTACAGAACGCTCTGACCAACCATGGATTCAGCAAGTATCAACGCCCTACTGACCAGCAGCAACGAGAGACTGGACCAGCAGGAGGCGAACTTAACTGCCACAGAACAGGCAGTACACACCTTGGTGGCACGGGTGGCCGAGCTGACCCAACAGATGCAACAACTCGTCGGTCCCACTGTGCCCGACCCACCGCCGATTCCCCACACACCATCTACATCGCGGCAACCGGAACCACGTCTGCCTACCCCTGAGAGTTATGCCGGTGAGAGCAATTATTGCAGAGCCTTCCTTACCAAGTGTTCCTTGTTTTTCGCTCTTCAACCGCAGACTTTCAACACAGAAAGATCCAAGGTGGCATTCATCCTCACCCTGCTCTCCGGACGAGCCGCACTTTGGGGAACGGCGGTGTGGGAGAATCAACATCCTTGCTGCTCCTCGTTCCAGACGCTGGCGGCAGAGATGAGAAGGGTGTTTGACCGAGCGGTGACCGGAGGAGAAGCGGCACGTCAACTCGCAGAGCTCCGTCAAGGTAACCGCTCGGTCTCGGACTATTCCATCGAGTTCCGCACCCTGGCCGCCGAGTGCAAGTGGAACGAGGAGGCACAGTGGGACATGTTCCTGCATGGGCTGGCTGACCGCATCCAGAAGGAGATATTCACCATCGACCTTCCGGAGAGGATTGACGGTCTCATTGACCTTGCGTTGAGGGTGGACGCTCGTCTGAGTCGGCTGAGGTCCAGGATGGAGCCTCAGCCTGGGAGTGTCGAATGCCCTCAGGCCAGCGCTACGGATGCGGTCAGCTACACCTTCGACCCGGAGCCCATGCAGGTGGGTCGAGCTCGGCTCTCCCGGGAGGAGAAGGCAAGACGGAGATCCCGTGGTCTTTGCCTGTACTGCGGCGGGAACGGACACCTGCTAGACTCCTGCCCGGTAAAAGACCACGCCCGGCGGTAAGAGGAAGGCTACTGTCGGGCGGGATCTCCGTGGAAAAGACCTCATCCTCCACTCTCCTCCCGGTGAGATTGCTGTGGGCAGCTCAGGATTATTCCAGCCTCGCCCTCCTCGACTCGGGAGCGGAAGGTAACTTCATTGACTCTGCCCTCGCTCATAAACTCAACATACCCATCATTGCACTCAAAAACACCATTTCTGTCAACGCACTCAACGGACAAGTTCTCCCTGACATTTCATTCACCACTGAACCACTTACACTGATCACTTCCAGCAACCACACTGAACGCATTTCATTTTTCATCCTGGACTCCCCTTTGGCTCCCGTTGTCCTCGGTCACCCTTGGCTGGAGTTACACAATCCAAGGGTTGACTGGGGACAAAACTCTGTGTCTGCGTGGAGTGATAAATGTTATGAGTCTTGTTTGGTGTCTGCTTGTTCGTCTGTGTCTCGTTCTGTTTTTCAGAGTGAGACGGTGAATCTGTCTAACGTGCCTCCGGAGTACCTCGACCTGAAGGAAGTGTTCAGTAAGTCCCGAGCTGCTTCTCTTCCTCCGCATCGTCCCTATGACTGTGCTATAGATTTACTCCCAGGTAAGTCTCCGCCTAAGGGCAAACTATACTCTCTTTCTATTCCAGAGAGGGAGGCCATGGAGAAATATATTTCTGATTCTCTAGCCTCCAAATTCATCCGCCCTTCCTCTTCTCCAGCGGGGGCGGGGTTCTTCTTCGTGAGGAAGAAGGATGGTTCTCTGCGACCTTGCATTGATTACCGAGGGCTGAATAACATCACGGTAAAGAATACCTATCCTTTGCCGTTGATGTCTTCAGCTTTCGAGAGGTTACAGGGAGCATCCGTCTTCACGAAGTTGGACTTACGTAACGCTTATCATTTGGTTCGCATCAGGGAGGGGGATGAATGGAAAACCGCGTTTAACACCCCCAGGGGGCATTTTGAATATTTGGTCATGCCTTTCGGCCTTTCCAACTCCCCAGCGGTTTTCCAGGCACTCGTCAATGATGTGTTGAGAGACATGGTCGACCAATTCATATATGTCTACCTGGATGACATTTTGATTTTTTCTTCGTCTCTCCAGGAACATGTTCGACACGTCAGACGAGTGCTTCAGAGGTTGCTAGAGAATGGGCTTTTTGTCAAGGCGGAGAAATGCGCTTTTCATGCACAGTCTGTTCCTTTTTTAGGGTACATCGTGTCATCGGAGGGAATGCGCATGGATCCCGACAAGGTTAAGGCTGTGATGGATTGGCCAAGTCCAGATTCCCGTAAGGCCCTACAGAGGTTTCTGGGGTTCGCCAATTTCTATCGGCGTTTTATTCGCAATTTCAGCCAACTAGCCGCACCTCTGACTGCCTTGACCTCTCCCCGAACGACGTTCAGGTGGTCCGATACAGCCGAGGCTGTATTCGCCAAACTCAAAAGCCGCTTTGTTTCGGCTCCCATCTTAGTCGCCCCTGATTCCACACGTCAGTTCGTGGTAGAGGTCGACGCGTCAGAGGTGGGGGTAGGAGCGGTTCTTTCACAGCGCTCTCCCTCAGATGACAAGATGCACCCGTGCGCGTTTTTCTCCCATCGTCTTTCTCCTGCCGAACGCAATTATGACATTGGTAACAGAGAGTTGTTGGCCGTCAAGTTAGCGTTGGAGGAGTGGCGTCATTGGCTTGAAGGGTCGGGGGTACCTTTTATTGTATGGACGGATCATAAGAACCTTGAATATATTAGATCTGCTAAAAGACTCAACTCCAGGCAGGCTCGGTGGGCACTTTTTTTCGGACGTTTTGACTTTGTTCTCTCGTACCGCCCCGGGTCTAAAAACATCAAACCCGACTCTTTATCTCGTATTTTTGATGCTTCCGAACGCCCGGTTACTCCCGAGTGTATTTTGCCAGAGAAGATAGTTATCTCTACACTCACATGGGAGATCGAATCGAAGGTCAAAGTGGCCTTAGAAGGGGTAACGCCCCCGCCCGGCGGCCCACCGAGTTGTTTGTTCGTTCCGGAGGGGTTAAGATCCGAGGTCCTCAAATGGGGTCACTGCTCCAACATTGCTTGTCATCCAGGGGTAAACCGCACTTGCAGTTTAATAAAGCAACGATTTTGGTGGCCACTTATGGCTCGCGACATTCGCAGTTTTGTTTTGGCTTGCTCGGTCTGTGCGGTTGGTAAGACATCTAACCAACCTCCCCATGGGTTACTTCAGCCGTTGTCTGTTCCTTCGAGACCCTGGTCCCACATCGCTCTAGATTTTGTTACCGCCCTCCCGCCCTCCCAGGGCAAGACGGTCGTTTTGACCGTCGTGGACCGATTCTCGAAGGCAGCACATTTCATTCCCTTGCCCAAATTACCCTCAGCCAAGGAGACAGCGGTATCTGTAGTAGACCACGTCTTTCGGTTACATGGCCTCCCGATGGACGTGGTCTCCGACAGAGGTTCCCAATTTGTGTCCAAATTTTGGCAGGAGTTTTGTAAATTACTAGGAGCCACGGTTAGTCTGTCTTCGGGTTATCACCCCCAAAGCAACGGTCAGACCGAGAGAGCCAATCAGGATCTGGAAAGAGTGTTGCGATGTTTGGTATCCAAGAATCCTTCATCCTGGAGCCAGCAACTCTCTATGGTTGAGTACGCTCATAACTCGTTACCAGTGTCATCTACGGGCCTTTCGCCATTTGAGTGTAGTGTAGGTTACCAGCCACCTATTTTTCCTAGTCTGGATTCCGAGGTCGCGGTCCCCTCTGTTCACGCCTTTATCCAGAGGTGTCATCGCACATGGACCAGAGCCCGTGAGACTCTGCTCCAGGTGGGAGCGCGCACCAAGGCTAAAGCCGATCGCCACCGGTCTAAGCCTCCCGTTTACGTCGTCGGTCAAAAAGTGTGGCTTTCTACCAAGAACATTCCTCTCCACTCCGTATCTAATAAACTTGCTCCCAAATTTATCGGCCCGTTCACTGTCACCAAGATCATTAGTCCGGTGACAGTACGCCTCAAACTCCCTCCGGCGTACAGGAGGATTCATCCCGCCTTCCATGTATCCAAAATCAAACCTGTTTTTCACTCCCACCTTAATCCGCCAGTCCCGGTTCCCCCACCGCCGCGACTCGTAGATGGGGAACCAACTTATTCGGTTAATCGCATTCTGGATTCTAGACGGAGGGGACGCGGTTTCCAGTACTTGGTGGACTGGGAAGGTTACGGTCCGGAGGAGAGAAGTTGGGTTCCTGCTAGGGACATTCTGGATCACTCCCTTATTGATGATTACAATCAACAGGTAAGGTCGGCTGGGAGCGTCAGGGGACGCTCCTAGGGGGAGGGGTACTGTCACGGTTCATGGATTCCCTGTCTCACTCTTGGGTGCGTGTTGAATGTAGGTGAGGGCGGAGCCTGGGATTGGCTCATCACGCACCTGTGGCTGATCACCTGCACCAGCTGCAACTCATCACCTTCACACTATTTAGTCTCTCTGTTTCTCTCTTGTCCTTGTCAGAGCGTTGTTGGATGTTTCCCCTTGTGTCTCCGTGTTGGTTGTCGTTTCCCCCTTCCGTGAAACGCTGGATCCCTTCCCGGATTACCTCTACCGATCTCCCGAGTCATAGCTGCTCGCAGCCTGCCCGTGTCGCCAACAGAGCCTCTCTCACTGCTCCGTCTTACCCGGACTTCTTCAGTGTTCTGAGTTTTGACTTCTGTGACACTATCTGTCAAATTAAACTGAGTTACTTGCAATTGAATCCTGCCTCTGTGAATCCGTTACAGACGTGTTCTCTGAGCGACCAATCACGCTTCAGTCTGACGATCCCATGGACGAGTCTGGGTTTGGCCGGCGCCAGGAGAACGGGACTCGCCTGACTGCATTGTGCCAAGTGTAAAGTTTGGTGGAGGGGGGATTATGGGGTGGGATTGGGGTTGGGCTTAGCCCCTTAGTTCCAGTGAAAGGAACTCTTAATGCTTCACCAAGACATTTTAGGACAATTTCATGCTCCCATCTTTGTGGGATCAGTTTGTGGACGGCCCCTATCTGTCCCAGCATGACTGCGCTCCAGTGCACAAAGCGTCGCTCCATAAAGACATGGATGAGGAGTTTGGTGTGGAGGAACTGGACTGGCCTGCACAGAGTCCTGAGCTCAACCCGATAGAACAGCTTTGGGATGAATTAGAGCGGAGACTGAGAGCCAGGCCTTCTCGTCCAACATCAGTGCCTGACCTCACAAATGAGCTTCTAGAAGAATGGGCAAAAATCCCCATAAACACACTCCTAAACCTTGAGGAAAGCCTTCCCAGAAGAGCTGGAGCTGTTAGAGAGGGTGGGCCGACTTCATATTAAACCCCACGGATTAAAATTAGGATGTCATGTGCATGTAAAGGCAGGCGTCCCAAAACATTTGGCAATATAGTGTATAGGAAATTTGTATTTGTAGCCAAGCAGCATAGCCTAACGTGACTCGTCCAATCAGAAACGAACTGCCAAATGCCAGCCTACAGCAGATCATAAACCCGATATCCAGCAGGGAGAATGCAATCTGACACTCTGGTATCTTTAGCAGCCGCACCAGAGGCTTTCGAGACTAATGATGTGACAGAAGACCGAACCTCGAACCCCCGAAGAATGACACTCGGCAACGGTTGTCATGACAACAACCTGGATACAGGACTTCCTGCCGCCTCGAGAGCCTCTGGTACCCGCCCACCTCCGGCTGAGACGTCTCGTCTAACGTCAGGCTAATGATGGCAAAATAACCTTCGCCTATTAATATTTGACTGCTCTCACTCCTAAGTGTGACAAGACAAAAATACCAAGTAAAAAAATCATTTTTTACTTGGTATTTTTGTCTTGTTTCTAGTCTAAACATCAAAAAATTCTTAAAACAAGAAGTATTTACTAGACAAGTACAAATTATTGTCTTGTTTTGAGAAAAAATAACTCAAAATGAAGAGAGTTTCTGCTTAAAATAAGATCAATAATCTGCCAATGGGGTGAGAAAAATAATCTTAATTCAAACAGAAAACAAGATTATTTTTCTCCCCCCATTGGCAGATTATTTATCTTATTTTAAGCAAAAACTCTCTTCATTTTGAGTTATTTTCCCCAAAACAAGACAATAAATTTTACTTGTCTAGTAAATGTTTCTTAATGGAAGAATGTTTAGATATTTTGACTAGAAACAAGACAAAAATACTAAGTGAGAGAAGCATTTTTTTGCAGTGCACCCAGTGTTTCTATCTTGTTTTACAACAGAAACATCTTAATATTCTTAAATCAAGATACATTTACTGGAGAAGAGAAATGACTGAAGATATTAAGGCTTGTTTTCTGAAAAACTAAAAGTTAAAGCTTTACTTTAAGCCTTTATATATAATGCATTTCTAATAGTATTTTAATGCATTAATTATGCCTTATAATGCACTGTATGATCTCATGAATAATTGTAAACACAGTTTAGATACATATTCATTCTTACACCTATAGAAACTATAATGCATATTTAAACGTGACAAACATCCAATTTCAGATGCAACAAGCAATCTGCAAATATTATAATGCATTTTAACTTTGGTTACAATTACTCATGAAAGGACATAATGCATTATAACTAGGGCTGCATGATTCTTCTGTGATATGAAAACTATTTCACCAGATGACTAGAATAGCTCTTTTTGGAAAGGATTAATCATTCTGGAATGATTGAGGTGATTTTTGTAGGGCATGTGCATAGAAAACAGCAAACCCAAGCGCAGATAAACACAACAGAACAAAGACACAAACGAAATAAACTGCATTATGTGTTTCAGATAGGTACAGAAACTGTCTTCATTGTATAAATTAAATAGAATTCATGTTTTTTGAAGTTACAAAATTGATTTTTTCTTCTGTTGTTTGATGGGTATTAATGAAACACACGGCAGCAGATTTATTAGGCTGCTGTCCCTTTAAGAGCAAACGCACGGATCCAACACACTGATACACATTCAATTCTTTATAAGCAACTGGATATTTCCTAAACATAATTTTGCATGTATGAGTCCGTTCAAGCACAAAAGGATGTGAAAGAGAACTGAATTTGGTGTTTGCGTGCTGCTGTCTGTGCCTGAATGTTTAAACAAACACGTACTTTTTATTTTATTAAAAAAATTTCGTTGCCTCTTCTTGACGGATCGCTTCCTGTTCTCCTGAGTTGTAAGTCGCTTTGGATAAAAGCGTCTGCTAAATGCATAAATGTAAATGTAAATGTAACGTACAAATGATAAAAAATGTGATGGTTAAACTTAGCAATTAATCCACAAATCAAAATCGTTCTGAACTGTGGGGCTTGATCCGAACGGATCACAGATAAAATACTTTGATGTTCAATTCTCGCTATGAACTAGTGTCTTATGATCATGCATATTACTAGGATATTGTCTGTTTATTAGCACTTATAAAGCTCATATTAATGCCTTATTCTGCATGAGCTTATTCTACATCCCTTAATCCGACCCAATACCTAAACTTAAACGCTACAAAAACTACCGTACTAACTATTAATAAGCAGTAAATTAGGAGATTATTGAGGCAGAAGTGAATGTGTTCCCCATACTGAAGTTTTACCAACTATGATTCAAGTAAAGTGTTACCCAAATATCTTCCAACAGGGGGAAAAATAAATAAACTTATTTTAAAGCATAAATTGCGTCACTTAATTTATATTTTTTTCAGAAAACAAAACGTAATATTTTATCAAACTTTAGAGAGTTTGTGCTTAAAACAAGAAAAAGTATCTTCCAATGTGGTCAGAAAAATAATCATAAAGGCAAAATGAGTTTTATTGTTCTTACATTTTGTCATTTGTTATAAACTTTACATTTTGATACCTTTTTAAGAAAACACAATGTTGCATCAAATATAATTTTACTTCTTGAGTAATATCTCTAATAATTCTTAAATCAAGATACATTTACTTAAAGTAGATCATCAAAATTACATCTCGTTTATGCTTAAAACAAACACAAATATCTGGGGTCAGAATAGCAAACAATCTAAAGGGGAAATATGATCATTTCTCTGACCCCATTGACAGATATTGTTTTAAATCTAGTTTAAAAACATATTCTCATAGTTTGCCTTTTGACACTATTTGAGTACTGCTCTCTTATTGTTTACTTCTGTTTTGGCTCTTTTCCCCTATTACTGATTGTTTTGTTTTCTCGGTATTTTAGTCTATAATGTGTGTACAGCACTTTGATAAGCTCTAGTTGTTTTTAAAAAGTGCTTTATAAATACATTTAGATTTGATTTTGATTTGTTTTACTCACAAACTTGCTTCTTTTTCGATAATGTTTATCAGAAAACAACACTTAATAACTTACAAAACTTTAATTCTCAAGTTAAAGGGGGGGTGAAACACTCAGTTTCAGTCAATCTCATGTCAATCTTGAGTACCTATAGAGTAGTATTGCATCCTTCATATCTCCGAAAAGTCTTTAGTTTTATTATATTTATAAAAGAAATATGGGCTGTACCGAGTCTTTCCGGAAAAAAACGAGCGGATGGAGGCGTATCGAGTGGGCGGAGCTAAAGAATGACGAGGCGTATCGTGTGGGCGGAGCTAAAGAATGACGAGGCGTATCGTGTGGGCGGAGCTAAAGAATGACAAGCGCAAAGCGGTGACGTCCTCAAGCGTGGAGAAACTCATGGCTATCGATCTCAGCTAATAGATATGATCCAGAATCAGATCTGAGGCAGAAATAAACTGAACAGGAGAAGCAGCAGCAGCAGGACGTCCGTCTCTGTGGTATGGACTGTATTTAGTGGCCTGTCAACATTTGTGTGTGTTTACTCGCAGTTTATGAGGACATGATTCGGTTTATGGACTATTGTATGCGACTAAACCTTAGCAGTAGCAAGCAGAACGGTTTTGCACGTCAGACTAGTGTAACGTTATACAGAGAACAGCAATGGAGTCCGTTAGCGCATTTGAATGACGAAGCACGCGATCGTGTCGTTTACTGATGTTTACTCACGCGACGATAGCCGACAGCACAGACATCTGAAGCAGTTTAACTCACCGGCTGCTTCCAAAGCAGGACCGAACCTTTATCGCTGGGACCGCTCCGTCAAAAACACACTTCTTTGGTATGATTTGGTGAAGTCCTGACAGCAGTGACCGTGGAGATCCACTTTGAGACGCGACTGAAGCGATGTTGTCAAGCTTCCCGTCATTTCTGCGTTCAAATCGGTTCAAATGCAGCGCTGCCTTCCCAGAATGCTGTGCTGAAGCGTTGAAGTCGCTGGACGTCACCCATAGGAATAAAGTGGAGCGCGGCGCGGACTATAACGACAGAAGTGTTCACGGACGACTGGATCTGCAGCTGAGAGTGTGTATGGGCGTGCGTTTCCTCTCTCGCTCTAGTCACGCGCGCGCACCCTACCGGGAGAAGAGCCCGTACGGCCCATACAAGGACCTTCCGCTCTATTAACGTCAAGCCGACCCATACTCGAAAAAAACTCTCCGAAACTTGTGAGAAACCGGAAGGAGTATTTTTGACACAGAAATACTCCATCAAACGGCCAACATTAGTGTTTGAAACTTTGTCTATGTTTAGGATGGGAATCCAAGTCTTTAACAGAGGAAAGCTCAGTATGCATGAAACAGCATTACCCCCCCCCCCCCCAATCATGGGGTCATTTTCATTTTTTGGTGAACTAATCCTTTATATTGTATCTGTTTAGATACAAGACACAGATGCACAGTGAATGTTGGTTACCTGGAGACAGATTAGTTTTGTTCTGTACCTGCTGCAGAAGCTCCTTGCAGATCCTGCTGGGCATCAGCGCGATGCATTCGAGCATAAACTCAGCCACGGCGCCGTACGAGTATCCATCTTCCCCGAGCGATATTTCTGTTTCCAACCGAGAATGCAAACATGATACCAAAGTTAATACAATGTGTGACACGATAAACAAACCAGTTTGGTACATAGCATGATGGACAGCACTGCAAAAAATGCTTTTCTTAGTATTTTTGTCTCGTTTCTAGTCTAAATATCTAATGATTCTTAAATCAAGATGCATTTACTAGATCAGTAAAATTACATATTTTGGACCCACTTTATATTAGGTAGCCTTTACTACTATGTACTAACATTTTAAATAATCATTTGATACAATGCACTTCTTGTGTACAACATATTTTTATATTGTACTTACATTTTAAAAAATACCTGCATGTAATTACGTCTGTAATTAATTTCTGTAGTTATATTTGTAATTACACAGTTGGCACTTCCCTTACACCGAACCCTGCCCTTAAACTGACCCACACCTGACCCTAACTCTACCTGCATCCCACCTCAATATCAGCAAAAGTGTTTTGCAATAGAATCTGAACACAGTAAGTACATTGTACTTATTTTTTGCTGTATGTACATAGTCCTTAAAGGGGTAGTTCACCCAAAAATAAAAATTCTGTCATCATTTACTCTCCCTCAAGATGTCCCAAACCTGCATGAATTTCTTTCTTCAGCTGAACAAAAAGGAAGATATTGGGAAAAATGTTTGTATACAAGCAGATTTTGAGCCCCATTGACTACCATAGTAGGGGAAAAATACTATGGTAGCCAATGGGGCTCAAAATCTGCTTGTATACAAACATTCTTCCAAATATCTTCCTTTCTGTTCAGCTGAAGAAAGAAATTCAAACCGAGTGAGAAAAGCTGCTCCTACCTTCCTGTGCAACGGCTACATTCAGCGCAGTCTCCATGTGATTGGCCAGGAGGGCTGTGGGCGTGTTCGCTATCCCATCAGACACCACAATGGAGACCAAATGTCCGGCGGTTCTGACCGGGTCCAGATCTTGGGCCGCCTCTGAGAAGTGTTTGTCTCCCGTATCTGCAGTCACTCTCAGCAAAAGGCCGGGAGAAACCTCCAGAGCCAACAGCTCCGTCTTACCTGGAAAATGTACTTTAGTAAGAACCAAAGGCAAAGGTTTCCCCGCTGACCGCGTGTCCTAACTACACGCGATAAAAGGCATCTTTTCCATGTTAATTAGAGTTTTTGTCCAAACCAGCAACAACGACGCGATTAATCTATTCAAGAAAATCTACACTGTGTAACTTTTTTAGTTTATTATTAGCTAAAAACACTTAGTTCTTTCAAAAATATATGTGCTCTTTAATGTATATGTACTTCTTTCTAAAGAAGTATAGGGTGAAATGGGTGAAAATATCACACAGTGGAGCTTTAAGAAACGCTTTCGATGTTTGTGCGACATTGCGGCTGGAACAACAACACAAAACATGGCAATGTTAATCTCAGGTAGTGTTTATGTGCTTTATTTAATGTTAAAAGTGTGTAATGTTACTTTGGGTATCATTTAGCGCTCCCAGCTTTGTCATACTAAAGGATAATTCACCTCAGATCTTGAAATTAAACCAATTGAAACGAAAGCGATCAAACTGTAAACAAACAAGTGTGTTCTACGACAACGATTGTTTTAGTAACTCAGTGTCTATTTAGTAGTTTAAATGGTGTAATATTTGTGAATTTGATTATGCTCTTATTCATTTCCTTGCGAGTGCTTTTCGCTGGAATCTTATCGCGTCTCGTGAGGTTAGGACACGGTGTCACAGTAGGGCTGCGTGATATACTGACTTCTGGGATTTTGACGATAACAATGATTAGACGACAAGTGTGTTTTTGCGCTGGTTTAGGCCTGTCATAGACAAGATTTTCAAAATATTCATATTCTGTGCATTGCTTAGTTAAAGTGATAGTTGAGCCATAAATGAGCCTGTGATGTTTATCTGCAGGCCGTCCGAGATGTCGGTGTGTTTGTTTCTTCAGGAGAACACAAATAAAGATTTTTGACTCAACCGTTGCTCGTATAATGCGTGTCAATGGGGTGTATTTCTATGAGAGTAAAACACACACAGACATACGAATCCTTATTAAACCCTGAGGCTCGGGGAGACACACTGATGTCTTAAGACACGAAACGATCGCTTTCTGCCAGAAACACAACAGTATTTGTGTTATTTTACCTCATATCAGACGAATCTCATCTAGTGCAGTGCCATTACTTCCGGTGAGTGAGGTCAAAATACCGCCACGATCAAATTATATTTACATAGATTCCTCATTCGACCGATCTGCACAGGCACTAATGATACATCTATGTAAATATATATATATATGATCGCGCCGGGATTTTGACCTCGCGTCAGCAGATAAACATCACAGTCTCATTTCTGGGTGAACTATCAATCAATCAATCAATCAACTTTATTTATATAGCGCTTTTACAATCACGATTGTGTCAAAGCAGCTTCACAGTGTCAAACAGGATAATATTGCGACAAAACTAGATTTGGCTGTACAGTCGCACTGGAGAAAACAGCGATGCCACCAGCCCATTCCAATCCATCATACAGCGACAATGTTGGCAGATCAGTACTATAGTTTATAGAATTAAATAAGACCTAATTCATATATTTTATTTGTATAATAAGTTGAATAACTTTAATCATATTTTTAGTGTCCCCAACTGAGCAAGCCAAAGGCGAACTATCCCTTTAACCTAACATTTAAGTGATATTCGATTTCCATCTTTACCTTTATAAGGGCAATTTTTACTAACATTATCAGATGTGTGTATCACCTTTATTGTCAAATTCTTACATTTAATTGCATTCATTTAAAATATTAAGCTATTATAGGGCGCTACCATTCAAATTAAACCTGTATCAACTAGTGTTAATTTCGTCAGCTATTTTTTTTTTTTATTTTGTCTCAGTCTAAGTCCTGTCTCAAATGTGCTTTTTAGTTTTTATCCTATTTAGTCAACCAACCTGTTTTTGTTTAGTCAAGTTGCAAAATGACGGCGTTTACATTAACTGATGTTATGCGACTAAACCGTCTTTTTTCCTCTCCTGAAGTCAATCCAAGAAGTATGCCATGTATTTTGGTAAATTTATGTATATCCTAGCACCGCACTATCCATTATTATTAATGGAAGGAGACACAGGCGTGTTAAAAAGTCGCAAAAAGTCAACTAAATGTCTGAGCATTTTAGTCTAGGTTCATCAATGAGTCACATTTTCGTCATGAATATGATAATCCAGATAATTTTGCTCATCGATTGAGTGTCATTTGAGAAATATATTTATTGTTGCACTTTCACATTTAAGCACAGATCAAGAGAATGTCGACCCATGCACATGGTTTGTTTTACCTCATCTAGTTTATTGATAGGCTATTTATCACTAGGGATGGGTATCGAGAACCGGTGATTTGTTAAGAAACACACATTTCGATTCTGCTTATCGGTTCCTGTGTGCACATTTTAAAATGATTTAAATCATTCAAGCTCAAAAGACTTGCCCGCTGTTTTCTGTGCTGCACACACACACACACACACACACACACACACACACACACACACACACACACACACACACACACGCGCGCGCGCTCTTCCTCGCCTTTTTGCACAGCACACGAACGGACACGTACACACAAAAATACGTCAAAATATTTTTGTAAACGCATTCTGATGGACACTTTCCTTTATGACAGCGGATATTGATCACAATACTCTGACATTTTTAGCCATAAAGATTAGATGACATAATTATTAACTATAAACTGTCTACTTTTATTAGTGTACACTCACAATAACAACCAAGGCCATTGATTCAGAGAACAGATTATTTTGCACTCACTCTAAACGCTGTCTTCATTTCAAAAATGTGTTTTGTTTATTAAACGCAAAGTTTTTAATTTTAAAAGCATTTCTAAATTCAGTTCAAATTTCTTACAAACGAAATTCAAAGCCAAAATAATGAAATGGTAAAAAAAAAACTATGAGTTACCACCATGCAAACATTTTGCTCTTTTAATTTTAATTAATGCTTGAATAACACGCCTGTGTCTTCTTCAACTAATAATAATGGATAGTGCGGTGCTGGGTTATATATATATATATAAACTTACTAAAATGCAAGGCATACTTCTTGGATTGACTTCAGGAGAGGAAAAAAGACGTTTAGTCGCATAACATCAGTTAATGTAAACGCCGTCATTTCACAATAGTTCTTAGAAATAGTAGCCTAAATATCGCAGAGGTTTTGCGCAAATCCGTAATAGAAACGTGGCTAGTGAGAGAGCAGTCCAAACTAACTCAAGTGGATTCAGGCTGATGACTTTATACAGCACCACAGTCAGAATGTTATCTCGAGCCGACCCACCGCAGTACTTGTCGATGAAGTCTTTGAGAGGGCCGTGGTTGGGCTGAAACACCAGCTCCCACTGACTCCATTCCTGCAGATCCTGGAGCAGAGGAGCTGACAGCAGACTCGCACACGCTTGATCACGGCTCACCTCGCCCAGCAAACCCACCGTATCTGCCACACACTCCCTGGGGACACACACACACACACACAATCATGCCTCACACTGTAAAAAATGCTTTTCTTACTAGTCAAATTATCTAAAAATTCTTACATTAAGAAACATTTACTAGTCCAGGGTATATACAGCAATCCTTAAGTTAAATTTACTACTTTTTAATACCTTTTTTACTACCTTCAGAATATTTTTTCAGCGACCTTTCTATTATTTACACAGATTTTGACATATATAACATACAAAAAAGAATAGATTTAGAATCGACACCAGGAGGAACTCTGTTATAGGTTATCATTCAGACAGTAAAATAGATCTCAACATTCACAAAGGTTGGTGAAGGAGAAGCATTACTGCACACACATCTGATTTACATTAATAATTGGCAATTCAGCAATTCAATTATTTAGTGTTTTTTTCAACAACAAAACCTAAGCCAAATATTACATTTCTATAACTGTGATAAGTTGTTGAATTTAACAAAATACTAAAAAATAGTGCTGTCAATCGATTCAAAACTTTAACTAGATTAATCACACATTTTTTTCTGTGATTAATCGCAATAAAAAAGAAATGTTTTTGTACATTTTTATTATATTTTTAATATAATAATTTCACAGTTAATCAAATTAATGTAGAAACAACATAAAGACAGTATATTTTAAATACTTGTTTAAATGGCATCTTTTTATGAATAAAAGCCAGTATTACTGATATTAATACAGCTACTGATTTTACATTTATTATTAGGCTTCAAAAATATAACAGTTTTTAATTTAAGTAAACTTAAAACAATGCTAACATAAACCCATAATAAATGTCATGTTTACTCCTGCCCTTCCTGTCTTAACAGTTATCAAAGTTATATGCGGTCTGCACTGTATAAACTATAAATTAAATAATTAATCCTTATTAAAGCTACAAAAGTTATTTAGTCAAGAGCAGCGAGTCATTTTCTCTGTTTGTTCTTTAACTTTACTGACAGGAAGCTTTATTGGCTGCTGTCCCTTTAAGAGCAGACAGACACGCGGATCTCACCGTCTATGGATCGCGCCTCATTCTCTCACAACTCTTTTTGTTCATTTTAGACTTTATATAAATCATTTAAGATTGCTCTTATGAGGACAGTCGTTGAAGATATGCCTTGAAGCAAGTCTAAAATAAACCGTAAGCCAGCCCCTTCTGTTGAGCGCGCAGTGGTCTGAGATGATGCCGAACGGCCGCTGAATATGACGTCAGCATCAAACACACACCGAGACGGAGACGAAAGATCTTTGATTATGTGTCCAGATATGCTAAAGCCCATATTTAAACGAACTAATGCAAACGCAGATAGAATTTCAATAGAATAGGACACCTGATTGTCTGAAAAAAATAATACCTAATTTGGAAAAAAATAATACCTCTGAGACCACATTTAACACTTTTAATGGCCTTAAATTTGACAATTTTGATTTATCATTTTTTAATACTTTTTAAAACCCCGCGGACACCCTGTAGACGAGTAAAAAAAATTGTCTTGTTTTTGGAAAAAATAACTCAAAGTGAAGAGAGTTTTTGCTTAAAATAAGATAAATAATCTGCCAATGGGGTGAGAAAAATAATCTTAATTCAAACAGAAAACAAGATTATTTTTCTCACCCCATTGGCAGATTATTTATCTTATTTTAAGCAAAAACTCTCTTCATTTTGAGTTATTTTCCCCAAAACAAGACAATAATTTGTTCTTGTCTAGTAAATGTTTCTTAATGTAAGAATTTTTAGATATTTGGACTAGAAACAAGACAAAAATACTGAGTAAGAAAAGCATTTTTTGCAGCGTATTCTTGTCCATCAGTATGAATTACATTTGATTTATAAGTCACACCTGACTATAAATCGCAGGACCAGCCAAACTATGGAAAAAGTGCGACTTAGTTCGGAAAATACGGTGTACGCTTTACTCTGATGAGGTTTTACAGGTTATAGATGTTCAGAGGAACGGCTCACCCTGAACCTCTGTTTATCAGAGGACTCTCGTATCGCACCGCACTGGCGACGGCGTCTCCGCTGAGCTCCTTCTGCTTCCGGGTGAAAGTCACGAGTAAACTCAGCGGACCGTGACTGAGCTCTCGGCTGTCCCTGATCCCATAATGACTCCTCAGGGCCGCCTCAATGAACGGCAGCTGCTCCAAAACAAGAGAAGAAAAACACAGAAAGAAATTAATCTGGAGTTCCGGGTCAAAAATGACCGTCCTTTTTATTAGCCTGTAAAATGCTCATTAGGATATATCAATCATTGGATTAAATCTTTTAGCAACTTGTTTTCTTCCAATTGGCACAGGTTTTGTATTTGCTTTGTTACTATTTTTCGTAGGCCGGTCATTTTTGACCCGGAACAGCAAAAAGGCGTGTAAAAAACGTTAAAAGTCATCAAAAGTTGTTCAGTAGGTTTTTAGGCCAATGCGATAACATTAACAGGGTTTTTTCTATATTGAACATTTTTTGGCGACCGCTAAAACAAATTTTTGTCCCGCCAAAGCCTTAGGTATTGTGATTTATAAATTGATGTAGATCAGAGAGCTGGATTGTGGTTTTGGTCTATACGGCTAATTTTGCCCTTGTGTGTGTGTGTGTGTGTGTGTGTGTGTGGGTGTGTGTGTGTGGGGGGGGGGTGCAAAATGCAAAAGGGCAGATGCCCAAAATGGCTGATTGGTAAAATTGGATATCATTAGATAATCTTTGGCCAAACTGTTGGGAAGTTATAAGCAAAAATAGCCATTATTGCTATCTCCAGACCAGTAAGTGGCGCTGTACCGAAACACAGCATAGCCTCAAGTCATGCTTGTGATGACATGTAGCAAGTTTGGTCAAAATTTACTAAAGCATTGCGGAGATAAAGCCTTGCATCCAAATTTGGCTCAAATTTGTTTGCGTGTTATTCAAGAATGTTTGGGTTTATCAAAAAAATACATTTGTTTCTATCCCTTATGGTTTAAAAGTTTAGTGTAAGCATTGGTTTGGACGCCAACTTTGGTCAAATGGTGGGGCTACAGGGTTTGACCTAGAGACACCAACATTGGTGTAGTTAATGTTGGCACTGTCTTCTATTTATGTGCCAAATTTCATAACTTTCCAGCAAGCGGATGAAGAATAATCCCAATGGATACAATACTATAGTGCTGTTACCACATTTGATCACTTGCTCGGAAAACATTACAACTGCTTTAATGTTATGATGGATAGTTTTAAATATTTTTTGAACCTTGGGTCTGTATTCCAGAGCATTCATGAACTACTCCGTACTCGTTTGTTGATCTGGTTCTGTAAGTAGGAGGCTGTCTTTTATCTGTCATGACCAATCTCAATCAGAGTTGTGATCTGTCGCTCCGTGCAAAGATCTTTTGACACGTAACACGCACAGACAAGCCGGCAACAAAACTCACTCTGCTGACATCTCCCTCCCCGCACTGTTTGATGAACTCAAACACATCTTGTCTGCAAGGTCTGAAGCCGTTTGTGCCGGGATCCTGGCTGTCAATGGGGACGGCGCCCCCTGCTGCCTCAACCAGGATCTGCGGGAAGAGCAACACAGACGTGACAAACCCGATGCAGCTTTATAAAAGTCAGCTGAAGCACAAACACGCACCTTTTTGTTTTTGATAATGAAGTCAAGGAAAGTGCCTTGCTGCAGCTGACTGAAGTCTCTGAAGTGGAAGTGCTCTGCGATCCTCTTTTCCAGCGTGCGAAGCTGAGCCAAAGTAGGTGAGCTATTGAAGTTGGCCACGCGATCCTGGAAATAGCTCTTCAGGTCAGCTACGCAAAACAGGACAAAGGTGCAAATTAGGCAGTTAAGTACGAAGTGATATGATTCAACAAACACCGACTACACACACTCACATAGGCTGCATTTACATTGTAGGTCTTGATGCACATTTCCGATGTGGTGACTATATCCGATTTTTTTGACCACCTGCTTACATCATCTTTTAAAAGCAACCGTATCCGATATTTGCATTTACACGGTACACTGGCGAAACAGCCCAAGACGCTCTTAACCTGAAAAGGAAGTAAAATGGCTCGATATGCAATGGATGCAGACAAAATGTTTTTCCAAACTGCACTTTTCCAGACATCTTTAAAGGTCAGCAAAACATTCTCTCGTAAGGCGGAGAAAAAGATGAGAGCCCTTTGTTTCACAACAAAACCCGCCCAAATGCAACTCAAAACTGTGTTAACGTAGCCCAATTCTGCAGGAAAACCGCGGACTTGGCAACACTGGCCCTTGATCATAGTTCGTGTCCATCTGAGTCGACGTCTTTCGCCTCCGTCCCTTTTTAATGACGTACGACTCGCATTTACTGGGGAATATCCGATTTGATCGCTCACGTGGCAGACGCTAATGCACATATTCGATTTATTCCCACATATGAGTGAGGCCTGAATCTGATCTGAGGATATCGGAATCCATGGGTTTTTTTCCTGCTTACACGTTCAGGTCAATTGGGTCACTTGGACCATGCAGTGTAAACAGGGCCAATGTCATCCTAGCAAAAGAAGTACCTTAACAATAAAGGAAAAGGTCGATAATGCAACAAATCAATGCAAATCACAAGCATTTTGTGGCAACAAAATTCAAGCACGTGAGCAAAAGTAAATGAGATTTTTTTGAATTAATTGGTAACGTATGGAGGACAAAATTCTACATAAATAAATACATAAATCCACATATTCCTGCATACATAAATATACAGATAATTAAACGTGCGTGGAGATAAATAATTAAGTAAATAAAACAAATGTTAAAAAAAACACAATGTTAAAGGAAATGCAAAACGAATTGGTAATGGAAGACCAAAAAAAAAAAAAATCCACAAAATTCTACATAAATAAATGTGAAAATAAATACATAAAACCAAATATTTCTGCATACATAAATATATAGATAATTAAATGTACTTGGAGATAAATAAATAAAACAAATGTTAAAGGAAATGCTAAACCAAAAGTTGTCTTTTTCCCCCTTTAAACCATTTATTTTTTTATGCGGCTCTGTATTTATGTTTCCTTGGCCTAATATGCAAATAAGGGGGGTGTCAACAGTCATCAGCCAATGGTGGCATAGAGACTACCTTCTGATGTTTGATTGACACCTCCTCATTAGCATATTGCACCAAGTAAAAATAAAAACGAGCTACATTTAAAAAATAAATAAATGGTTAAAAGGAAAAACTTTAAATTGAGCATTTCCTTTAAAATGTGTACCCCCCCCCCCCAACATTCGTTTTATTTATTAAATTATTTATCTCCACGCACATTTAATTATCTATATATTTATTTAAGCGGGAATTTATGTATTTATTTATTGTTTTTGCAGGTTTCGCCCTCAATAAACATGAACAATGCAAAATTCTTCTGAAGCATTTATTAATTTTGTTAGTGGCGTAAGTAAATCAGGGCCTTATCTTTAGAGGGTAAAAATAAAATGTAGGATAAGAAAACTCAAAGTTGGCACCTTCAGTGGGGAGCATCTCTGCCGCTCTCTCTTCTGTAGCTTTCTTTGTCTCTGCTTTTTTCTGAGGCTTTTCTTTCGCTACCAGGTCCTGAGGGGCGTCCAATGAGCCGCAGCATATAGCAAGCTGGAATAAGGCTCTAGCTAGCCTGTCTCTGATTATAGATGACAGGAAATTCTGAATACTCTGAGGACACACACACACACACACACACACACAACACAATAAGTTCATTCCACAACATTGAAAATGAATAAATTAGAAACATTCATGTTCTCAGTCGGATTCACTTCATCAAACCATAGCAGCACAGCAAAAAATGCTTTTCTTACTTAGTATTTTTGTCTTGTTTCTAGTCAAAATATCAAACAATTCTTACGTTAAGAAACATTTACTAGACAAGTACTAATTATTGTCTTGTTTTGGGGGAAAATAACTCAAAATGAAGAGAGTTTTTGCTTAAAATAAGATAAATAATCTGCCAATGGGGTGAGAAAAATAATCTTGTTTTCTGTTTGAATTAAGATTATTTTTCTCACCCCATTGGCAGATTATTGATCTTATTTTAAGCAAAAACTCTCTTCATTTTGAGTTATTTTCCCCAAAACAAGACAATAACTTTTGCTTGACTAGTAAATACCTCTTAGATGCTTGGACTAGAAACAAGACAAAAATAAGTAAGAAGAGCATTTTTTTTGCAGTGAGAAACGCCATGAATAGGTTCATGTACAAAGAGGGAAAGATCAGTCAAAACAGCAACTGCATGAGGACCACAAAGACTCAATGGTAATGATGTATAAATGTGTGTTATTCTAAAATGGTTGGTTAATTTTCCTTTATTTGTTCCATTCAATTTCTTAATTTAAATACTCTGTTTTTGTGACTATATTTTCGGGGTGTTTATTTTGTAGTGTTTGTTTAAAAACTTTGATTAATGGGTCCTGCACACTGTGCGATTTTCAAAATCCTTTGCGAATGTCCCTTGTCAGACTGTACGAACATGATCGCCATGTCACACTGTAAGATCTCAGTTGGCATTAATGTCAGACTGAACGATAGTTAAGGTGTGCTAAAAACGGACACGCGCAAGAAAACTCACCCGGAGTTTTATATCATCAATGAATGACGCGTTCAGTGACAGTGAGCTGCATTACACGCGGGACTGAAATGCTGACTACAAAGAAATCTCTAGCTCTCGTTTTGGTCATAGTTTGTCTTGAAAAACGGAGATATTTGACTGTTGTCGTAGGAGAAGTCACACTGCAGGATTGTCTGCCAAATCTTCTGACACTGCCAGAATTTCGTCTGAGGTAAAATTTGATCGCAGCGCTCATTAATCGGCTGCCGGTGAACATGTCAAACTAACGACCAAAGACGTCAGATTTTAGCCTAGGATCAGAGGAATCTTTTAGGATTTGCTAAATTTGTCCCAGACGGCCAAATCGTGGCCAAAATCGCACAGTGTGCACCCGGCTTAAGAGTCATAATTCTCAATCCTGAAGTCCTCCCCTGCCACCCCTCCCTCTGAGAACAGCCAGCACCTCAGTGTCATTAACATATGAAAGGCCTTCTTTACACCTAACAGTCACCAGTCCTAGCACCCAGCAGTGTTTCAGCTGTATATTTCCGTGAAATTTCACGGATGCCTGTATATGTCCGCATATGTGAGGTTTCCGGGTGTATCTTGAAATATACTGTTCCATGTTACTCTGATCCGCTTTTTCCCACATACGTCCGGTAAACCTCAAATTACACAGGAGTTTACCATGCCCGGATAATGCCGTATTCCAGTGTTTTCATGCAGTGTATAAGTAGTGTGAAAAACATTTCTGGATGGGATTAGCAGATGACGAGCGTGACATCACATTAATAAAGAGAGCGACTGATCCCTCTCCTACTTTCATCTGCCACCCTTTACATCCTTAAACCGCTAAAAAGAATTACTACTGCAATTACCAAGAATGCAGCATGAAATAAGAGACCATTTTAAAAGACTAGTTCATCAACCACACACTTTTTGAAGCTTGAAAGCTTCGCACTGCAAAAAATGCTTTTCTTACTCAGTATTTTTGTCTTGTTTCTAGTCAAAATATTTAAAAATTCTTAATTTTTAAAACTCTCTTCATATTTTCCCCAAAACAAGACATTTACTTTTGCTTGTCTAGTAAATACTTCTTGTTTTATGAATTTTTTGATGTTTGGACTAGAAACAAGACAAAAATACTAAGTAAGAAAAGCATTTTTTTTCAGTGTTTTCCCGGTGCATCGTAATTGCAAAGACCAAGCAAAAAGAGGAAAGCCCGTAATACGGATTTGGGAAAAAACGAGAACGTTCGTTTTGGGGTGAACTATCCCTTTAAGGGCATTTTCACACCTGAAAGTCCGCACCAAGGTCCGAACCAAAGTTCGTGTTTTGATACATTGTATGCATTTGGTTCATTTTGGTTTGCTTTCACATTGCAGTTATGCGAGCGCACTAAAGAACTTTACACTCGCACTGGCGTCCTGTCGTCATCATCTATGTGGTCTGAATCTTAACACTGATTGGTTTGTTAGCGGTGATTGTTTAACGTGCGTCTGACGTCAGTGTGTTGTCAATTCAGCGGCTAACTTTGACAAGAATGAATGAACAGACGCATATCATTGCCAATACTGTTAATATTATGGCATTACTATCTGCAGCACCAACTATACTCGAGGCAAATCGGCAAAGCGGTTCTGTTTAAAATGCTGCGGCTCCTGAGTTTAACCTGTGTTTGTTCACTAATCCTACACCAAAGTCCTGTAAATGGTCTGAAAGTCTGAACTATACAGAAAATGCTTTCACACAAGAAACGAACCGAACCTTTGCTCAGTTTGGTCTGAGGGAGGTTTCACACCTGTCATTTTTAACTGAAAAGTTCGAAAATCCGGACCAAACAAGGTAGGTGTGAAAGCACCGTAAGAATCTCATTGGGAACTATAATTACATCTGGGCACCCAACCTTAGGAAAACAAAACTACCGTACGCTGATATAATGTGTTTGCGATTGTGAAACATAAACTCGCAACTGCAAGAAAAAAGTTAGAATTGTGAGATATAAAATATGCTTTTTTGGGGGGTTGGTGGAAAAAACTAAACAGAATTGCTAGATGTAAACTCAGGGTGCTTTCACATCTCTAGTTTGGTTCATTTGGTCCGAACCAAGGGCAAACAATTATACATTGTTGCATTTTTCAGCTTTTTTGGTTCCTTTTCACACCACTCTGATTGCTTTGGTCTGAACCAGTTGAAACTAACCAAAACGCAGGCACGTGACAACATCTACATCACTCATTGGTCATGGCGTATTTCCTAAACTGCTTTTCGATTGGTCAGAATTTGCGGGTGGAAAAATTCCAACAGAAGAGGCAAAGCCAGCAAACTATAATAACACTATGGAGAGACGACTACGCGGGCCAGTTTTGTCCCTGGCCATAATCTACTACACTGTGTGTATTTACCACAGTATGCAAACTATACATTTCTATAATGAAGCGCGGATGCGACGTGAAAACGCCGCTCTAATGAACTGCAGACGGCGAGCGCGCATCGCTCGTCACTTCAAGGAGGCGTGCATTAATTATTCTTAACTGACATGCTCATCTTCCCGAAAATATTGCCAACGATCTATCAGGTAATAATATCATGCACACAATGTCAGCGCAGCTAACTGCGGCAGCTGGTTTAGTCCAAAAATGATCAGTACTTTTGCGGTTGGTTCTGTTCGAGGTCGGATCACCTTCTCACCACAAACGAACCGCTCCAGAGTTCGTTTGAAAACGTACCGAGACCAGCTCTCCAAGGAGGTCTCGGTACGCTTGTTTGGTCCGCTTTGGTGCGCACCCGAGTGCGATTGCTGCTTTCAGACCTGACCAAACGAACCGCACCAAAGAGGGAAACAAACTCTAGTACGATTCAACCGAACTAAATGAGGCAGGTGTGAAAGCACCCTCAGAATCCAAAGAAAAGGTAAAAACTGAGAGATGTAAACTCATAATTGTGATATAAACTGCAAGTTTAATACTTAAATCTTGGTTTGGTGTCAGTGTTTTAGTATTCGAGAACGGACTCGATTGAGTCAGTCTCTAGCTCAAATCCAAGACCATGGTTTTGGTCTCACCATGAACTCATCCTGATTCAGACTCAGAGTCCGGTCTTATTGTGGTCTGTGCAGACTCTTACAAAGCTTTATTCAGCCCAAAGGAAAGCGTTATTACACTGTATAAATCATTCAGACCATCTTCAGGTCTTTGTCTTAAAAGATTAGCTCAGAATTCAAATCTCCTGATGATTTCCTCTCCCCCATCTCATCCAAGATGTTCATGTCTTTTTTTCTTCAGTCGGAAAGAAAAGGAAGTTTTTTTGAGGAAAACATTCCAGGATTTTTCTCCCCATAATGGACTTCAATGGAACGGTTGAAGGTCCAAATCAGTCCAGTTTCAGAGGAAGAGCTTCAGAGACTCTGATGATCCCAGAGGAATAGAGTCTGATCCAGACAAAACATCAGACATTTGAAAAAAACAAACACAAAAACATTTATATACTTTTTAACCTCAAATGCTCGACTTCGGTGTTGTTCTTCTTCACGGTGTATGACGTCATCATGTCGGAAACGTCACGCAGGTGGAAGTGCCAAAAAACTCCATCTCACGTTCTCCTCCAACTTTAAAATCATCCAACATTTTTGGTCTTTGCACGTTCATTTTAACACTGGGTCGGCACTTCCACCTGCGTCATGTGACCTTTCATACGTGATGACATCATCCGCCGTGAAGAAGAACAACACCGAAGTCGAGCATTTGAGGTTAAAAAGTATATAAATGTTTTTGTGTTTGTTTTTTTCAAATGTGTGATGGTTTGTCTGGATCAGACTCTATTCCTCTGGGATCATCAGAGTCTCTGAAGCTCTTCCTCTGAAACTGCACTGAGTCGGACCTTCAGCCGACCTTCCCACTGAAGTCCATTATGGGGAGAAAAATCCTGGAATGTTTTCCTCAAAAAACTCAATTTCTTTTCCACCGAAGAAAGATAGACATGAACATCTCGAGTTGAAGGTCCAAATGACCGTTTCAAGGACTTGACACGATTCCAGCCGAGGTAGAAGGGTCCACGATCGGTCATTTTCTTTAAAAAAAAATGTAACGTTAATATACTTTTTAACCACGCATTACTTAGTCACAAGGTCTCGAGTGACGTAGGCGAAAGCACCGACCCAGTGTTTCAAAAGATTTCAACAACATCCAGGATATGCACACAAAAGGACCATTTTAAACAATAAATCAATACAAAGACATAAATACGTGTCATCCAACATATTACAACTTTTGAACGGTCCTCCACACTTGTATACACTTCGAAGCATCGAAGAGCTAGTGTAAAACGAGCATATGTGGTTAAAGAGTAAATACAATTTTATGTTTTTATTTTTTAAATTACCAATGGTTTGTCCAGATAAGACCCTTATTCCTCGGCTGGAATCGTGTAGAGATAGACTGGGTAAACCCAGCCTGATCTGCCGGCGATTTGATTTCGCCCGGAAACTCAAGTCTGAAAACCTGTTCATTAATATCTATTGCTGCTGTTACACTTTTGCGGGAACCAATCACAGACTGGCTTATCCACCTGCCGTGCTATCGGTGGGTTTAACACAATTACGGATAGAGAAACGATGGGTCATTGCTCGTTTATCACGCCTCTTGAGGTCTGATTGGTTGAAGGACTATCCAATTGCGTACAGAGTCATTTAAATTATGCTCATTTATCATGCCTCTTGTGCAGTAGAAAATACAGAGCAGACTCCCCAGACCAATGTTCAATCTTAAATTGAGCTTGTTCTGGTGATAGCCCTTTGAACCTTGCAATTTGAACCTTCAACCCGTTAGTTGCCACTAAACGAAGAGAAATCCTGGAATGTTTTCCTCAAAAACCTTAATTTCTTTTTGACTGAAGAAACTCAAACATCTTGGATGACATGGGAGTGAGTAACTTTAACTAAAACTAATACACTAATCCTTGAATTTGGTCTAAAGTACTACAACACTGTTAGGCCCTTTGGAAAAACCTCTAGTAAGTACAGTACCTTGCGAAAATATTCGGCCCCCTGATGATATGAATATATGATAATGATATGAAACTGTAATTTTTTGTGAAGAATCAACAACAAGTGGGACACAGTCATGAAGAGGAACGAAATTTATTGGATATTTCAAACTTTTTTAACAAATCAAAAACTGAAAAATTGGGCGTGCAAAATTATTCGGCCCCTTTACTTTCAGTGCAGCAAACTCTCTCCAGAAGTTCAGTGAGGATCTCTGAATGATCCAGTGTTGACCTAAATGACTAATGAAGATAAACAGAATCCACCTGTGTGTGATCAAGTCTCGGTATAAATGCACCCGCACTGTGATGGTCTCAGAGGTCCGTTTAAAGCGCAGAGAGCATCATGAAGAACAAGGAACACACCAGGCAGGTCCGAGATACTGTTGTGGAGAAGTTTAAAGCCGGATTTGGATACAAAAAGATTTCCCATGCTTTAAACATCCCAAGAAGCACTGTGCAAGCGATAATATTGAAATGGAAGGAGTATCAGACCACTGCAAATCTACCAAGACCTGGCCGTCCCTCTAAACTTTCAGCTCATACAAGGAGAAGACTGATCAGAGATCAGCCAAGAGGCCCATGATCCCTCTGGAGGAACTGCAGAGATCTACAGCTGAGGTGGGAGACTCTGTCCATAGGACAACAATCAGTCGTATACTGCACAAATCTGGCCTTTCTGGAAGAGTGGCAAGAAGAAAAAAGTGTTGTTTAAAGTTTGCCAACACTACCTGGGAGACACACCAAACATGTGGAAGAAGGTGCTCTGGTCAGATGAAACCAAAATTGAACTTTTTGGCAACAATGCAAAACGTTATGTTTGCCGTAAAAGCAACACAGGTCTGAACACACCATCCCCACTGTCAGACATGGTGGCGGCAGCATCATGGTGTGGGGCTGCTTTTCTTCAGCAGGGACAGGGAAGATGGTTAACATTGATGGGAAGATGTTTTGAGCCAAAAACAGGACCATTCTGGAAGAAAACCTGATAGAGTCTGCAAAAGACCTGAGACTGGGACGGAGATTTGTCTTCCAACAAGACAATGATCCAAAACATAAAGGGGGGGGCGCTAGTGAGCTATGGGTCGGTAGGTCGCTTTCCCCTGCAGCTCCCGCAAAAAATGTAATAAATTGACATCTGTAACAATATTTTCAGCATAATAAGTTGTTTCTTGCAAGTTATATTAGCTCAAGTCTTGGTTACACTCTTTGGTTACAAGATGAAAGCGAGCTCGAAGACACAATCTTCAAAAAGCAAAAAGCAAAATGAGGTAGGCCCTATCGCACCGGCCTCCCCTGACGATGATGTTCCGCCGGAAGAATCTTCGCAACGGTCGGCAGATACCACAGTTCTGGAAGCTATTAATTCGCTTCGTTCCGATCTACGAGCCACTAAGGTGGAAATTTGCCAGACGATTGACACTCGTATTGAACAGATGGCCACAACTATCAGAGGTGAAATTTCTGCTCTCAAATCTGAAACTCAAGTCGCTATTTTGGCCTTGCAGAGTACGACCGCGCAACACAGTTCTACTCTTGCCGACCTAGAACGCTCAGCAACTCACTCTTCGGATGCCATATCCAAGCTTCAATCGGAGGTGAAACGTTTAGGTGCTGAAGTTAATCTACTCACAGACAAGTGCACGGATTTAGAGGGACGATCTAGACGACAAAATGTGCGGATATCCGGGCTAAAAGAAGGATCGGAGAGGGGCAAAGACATCAACGCATTTGTTTCAGAACTTTTGAAAGGCACGATGTCACTAGAAGAATGTCCGCTAGTCGATCGAGCCCATAGGGCTCTGCGAAGGCGCCCGGATGACACCGAGCCGCCCCGATCACTTATTGTGCGACTTCACTACTTTCGAGATGTGACAACAGTCCTCAAAAAAGCCGCTGAACGAAAGGATCTTACTTATGATGGTCAGAAGATTCGTGTTTTCCCGGATTTCACTCCTGATGTGGCAAAGCGCAGAGCTGCGTTCAACAGAGCCAGAGCAATGCTTCGGGATAAGCCAGGGGTACGGTATGGGACATTATTTCCAGCGAAGTTGAGAGTGACTTTTAATGGCACAGAGACAGTGTTCACGGACGCGAGGAAAGCTGAAGAGTTTGCAGAGCTTCACTTTGGTACGGGCCGGAAGGATGCTGAGGACCGGTAGCTGTTGATAAATACCGCGCTGGGTAATGAAAAGCGTCAGAGAGGTCTAATGTTTAAGTTTACGGATTGTCTTTAGTTATGTTCATCACTATTGAATCCGTTTTCTGTCTATTTTTTAGCAAATAAGTTAGGATTACTCTTATTGAAGTATTTTCTTATTAGTATCATTTTCTTCCATAGTTCTAAATTTGGTCTGAAGTTATTTATACGTATTTTTTAGTTCTCAATATTTGCCTTTTGCGGGGCTGTTCTATACTTCTTTTATTAGAAGGGTTTAGTGAGGGAAGTTAGCATAGTGAATGTCTATTTCTTGGTTTCTTGTTATTGCTGTTCCACGTTTGTTTTTGTATTTTGTAACTTCCTTAGTGGGGTCGCGCCTTACTCCGAAGCTTTCTTGTAGTATAGGCAAGAGTTTGTTGAAGGGAGGGTTGTTAAGGGACAAGTATACTCAAGATTTGACTACACATTTCGCACTGATGGGTTTTTTAATCATACTAAATAAGTCTATGCCATGCAGGATAATTTAACGCAGCAGGATAAGGGGAGAAAATTTACTGTGGTCACTTGGAACGTTAAAGGGTTAAATCACCCAGTCAAAAGGGGCAAGGTTTTGGCTCATCTAAAGGTGTTATCTAGTGACATAATTTTTCTCCAAGAAACGCACCTAAATAAAAATGAATACATCAAGCTAAGAGGTAGATGGATTGGTCAAACCTATCACTCTACATGTGCAGTTAGATCAAGAGGGGTGGCCATACTCTTCAGGAAGGGCACTCCATTCACCCATAGGACAACTATTGCAGATAAGGAGGGAAGGTATTTAATAGTTATTGGAGATTTATATTCATTACCCATAACATTGGTTAATATTTATGGTCCTAACACAGACTCACCTTCATTTTTTAAACATGTTCTCGCTCAGATTCCTGACATTTCGCAAACAAATTTACTCATTGCAGGTGACTTGAATTTAGTTTTGGATCCATATCTGGATAGATCGTCATCCCGTAGAGCACCGCCTTCTAATTCCAGCATTTTTTTAAAAGAGTATTGTAAGAATTCTAATCTGTTTGATATTTGGAGAATTTTTAACCCTCAAGACAGAGCATACTCTTTCCATTCCAATGTTCATAATGTATATACTAGAATTGATTATTTTTTGGCTGATGCTAAATTGGTGCCACTTGCTAGTAAAGTTGCGTATCATGATATAGTGATTTCAGATCATGCTCCGCTTTCATTCTCTTTAAATTTAGCTGACTTGCCTCATTGTGACAGGATATGGAAATTAGACCCACAGCTTTTAAAGGAACCACAGTTTTGTAATTTTATAAGAAAACAAATTTCTTTTTTCTTTGAAATGAATGACCTTCCCGGAACGTCCCCCTCAATACTGTGGGAAACCATGAAAGCTTATATTAGGGGGTGTATTATTTCGTTTCAGGCTGCGAGAAAGAAAAGAAAAAGGGCTGAATTGGCAGATCTGGAACAACAAATTAATAGATTGGATAAAGAAAATGCTGTGTTCCCATCCATGGAGATCTATAAGAAAATCCTTTTATTAAGGTTTAAATACAATCAAATTCTTTCAGATCGCATAACTAGGGGATTTTTATTTACACAACAATTTTTTTTCGAATTTGGTGAAAAACCTCATAAATTATTGGCTAGACAAATTAGAAAAGTGGAAAGTGATCATACTATAAGTAAAGTTAAGTCAGAAAGCGGTGATATATTAACGTCTCATAAGGACATTAATACCAGATTCAAACAATTCTATGAGGATTTATACTCCTCTAGGGCCTTAATCAATGACCTGGCTGTCAAAAACTTCTTGGATAGATGTGACCTCCCTACTCTAGCTCAGAATGATCGTGACTCCCTCAATGCTGAACTATCAGTCTCAGAAATACGAGATACAATCGTGTCAATGAAGAGTGGTAAGGCCCCTGGCCCTGATGGGTACCCCAGTGAATTTTACAAAGAATTCACTGATCTTCTTTCACCCTATTTATTTAATATGTATACACATGCGAATACAGTGGGCATTTTGCCTCCTACTTTAAATGAGGCTACCATAACAGTATTACTTAAAAAGGGTAAAGACTCAGAAGAAGTAGGTAGCTATAGGCCAATTTCACTTTTGACATGTGACCAAAAAATTTTGGCCAAAGTTTTATCCATCAGGCTTAGATCTATAATTGGTAAACTTATTCACCCTGATCAGACAGGTTTCATTCCAAATAGGCACTCCTTCTCCAATCTTCGACGTCTTTTTAATATAATCTACTCCCACAACACACATACAGATGATCTTGTTATTGTCTCTCTTGACGCAGAGAAGGCTTTCGACCAACTAGAGTGGCCTTACCTGTTTGCAGTTTTGAGAAAATTCGATATTGGTGATAGTTTTGAAAAGTGGATAAAAATTCTTTATTGCAAGCCATGTGCAAGAATTCTTACTAATAAAATGCTCTCTTCAACGTTTCAACTACATAGGGGTTCAAGACAAGGTTGCGCTTTATCTCCCTTGCTCTTTGCTTTGGCACTTGAGCCCTTAGCACATGCGATTCGGTCAGATCCCAATATTCATGGATATAATACAAAGAACACTATAAGTAAAATTTCATTATATGCAGATGATATCCTGTTATATATTACTAAACCTCAGATTACTATCGCAAGAATCTTAGAAATTATTTCTCATTTTGGTACTTTCTCAGGGTACAGGATAAACTGGTCTAAGAGCAAGTTAATGCCTATAAAGGTACAAGACCTTTCTGTTGCACTAAACTTTCCTTTTAAAATAACACATCATAAATTTACTTATTTAGGAATTGAAGTTACGAAGGATTTTCAAGCAATATTTAAAGCGAACTTCCCCCCCCTAATGTCGAAATTGAAAAATAATATTCAGTTTTGGAGGTCACTCCCTATTTCCTTGATAGGAAGGGTTAATATTATTAAAATGATTTTTCTACCTCAAATTCTTTATCTTTTTCAAAACATCCCAGTATTTGTACCTAAGATTTTTTTCAAGCAGCTGGATTCAATTATTATCCCTTTTTTGTGGGATTATAAAGCCCATAGAATAAGCAAATCTCACCTTTGTAAATCCAAAGCGGAAGGTGGGTTGGCACTCCCCAATTTCTCTCTTTATTATTATTCTTGTGCTCTTCATACTATCATAATGTGGTTAGATCACAACTTTACACATTCTACTTGGATCCAAATGGAAAGAGAAGCATGTAGCCCGTATGATATTGGGGCGGTGATCTTGTCGCCTACAAAAATAGCTAAATTGGCCTATAATAATAATTGTATAATCCATAGCACTATTCGTATTTGGAAGCAGATTAAATCAAAATTTGTTATAAAGTCCTTATCTTTCCTCTTACCAATTGGAGGGAACCCCTCATTTACTCCTTCTACTATGGATTCTGCTTTCATAAAGTGGAGAGACTTAGGTATTCAAACTATTGGTGATCTATTTATTGACGGTTCTTTTGCCTCCTTTAGTCAGCTGCAGGCACAATACGGTTTGCATAAAAACAATTTCTTTCGTTATTTACAACTCAGGGATTATGTAAGTAAGCATTTGCCTTGTCTTAATGAGGCTTCTTCTGCAAAGTTTGATGAGCTCTTAAGACTTGGAACTGGGGTTAGTCACTTGATTTCTTTACTGTATAACTCTCTACTATCCACTACTTCGCCTTCTACGCAGGGTATAAGATCACAGTGGGAGAAGGAAGTAGGGGGTGAGATCAATGACGAGCTTTGGGTTAATGCATTAGAGAATATTCATAAATGCTCCGTTAACTCTCGCCACTGTCTTATTCAATTTAAGATTATTCATCGACTCCATTATTCCAAAACCAGGCTGAATAGATTTTTTTCAAGTGTTTCCCCAATATGTGATAAATGTCAGACAGAGGAAGCCACTCTCCTGCATAGTTATGCTCTTTGCTCCAAGTTAACCCCATTCTGGACTAATATTTTTCAAATACTGTCAGAAATGTTGCAGGTTGAATTAGAGCCTGATCCACTTGTGGTGTTATTTGGAACCTCAAATAACCTCACTTCTTTTCAAAAATCTCAAAAACAGTTGTTGTCCTATGGGCTTATTGTTGCAAAGAAACTAATACTCAAGTTTTGGAAGAACCCCAAAGTCCCTACTGTTAAATTGTGGTTGGATGAAATGGTAAGGTTATTACATCTGGAAAGAATCCGCTTTTCTTTGATAAACAAGCTGGATCAATTTGATAAAATTTGGTTTCCCCTTCTCCATTACCTCGATAGCATAGCTTGAGTAATTGTAGCACTGACTGTCCCATTGATGTGAAGTCCCTAGGGTGGGGTGGGTGGAATAGGGATTGCTTTGTTGTTGTTTTTCCTTTCAGTTATTGTATTTTTATTTTTGTTTGTTTGTTTCTCATGTTTATAATGTGGAATCATAAAAGCTATGTACAATGATTGTCAAACTGTTGGATTCCCTAATAAAAAGATTTAAACACAAAACATAAAGCAAAATCTACAATGGAATGGTTCAAAAATAAACATATCCAGGTGTTATAATGGCCAAGCCAAAGTCCAGACCTGAATCCAATCCAGAATCTGTGGAAAGAACTGAAATCTGCTGTTCACAAACGCTCTCCATCCGACCTCACTGAGCTCCAGCTGTTCTGGAGGAAGAATGGCCAAACATTTCAGTCTCTCGATGTGCAGAACTGATAGAGACAAACCCCGAGAGACGTACAGCTGTAATCGCAGCAAAAGGTGGCGCTACAAAGGGTTAACTTAAGGGGGCCGAATAATTTTGCACGCCCAATTTTTCAGTTTTTGATTTGTTAAAAAAGTTTGAAATATCCAATAAATTTCGTTCCACTTCATGATTGTGTCCCACTTGTTGTTGATTCTTCACAAAAAATTATAGTTTCATATCATTATGTTTGAAGCCTGAAATGTGGCAAAAGGTCGCAAAGTTCAAGGGGGCCGGATATTTTCGCAAGGCACTGTTTGGACAAAAGTAATAGAGGTGATTGCCCAAGCAAGCACTGCTAAATAAGTAACTTAGTAAGATGCCACCCATGAAGAACAATAACATGGGCGGTTTAATCATGGTTAGCAAACAACAAACATCCAAACCAGAAGAAAAACCAGCTTGTTTTGTAATTATGAGTGAACAGTGTAAGAATTCACGCCCTTAAGTTGCTCACCTTTGTCATACTTTTACTGAAGATGCCTTCAGAATTCATGAAGACTTCCATGACTGCATCTGAGGCGGTCATATTTACATATTTTTTCCTAAGCTCAGAGTTGCCGATGTGGGAGTAGACCACAGGTCCTTGCATGGGATCCAGCAGACTCTTCTTGATCTTAAACATTTTGGCATCCACCTCCTCTTGAATCTCCCTCTGAATGGCTTCTTTGGCCTGGTCCATGTGGCAAAACTCAGTGGCCACTGCCTTATTCAGAGTCTAAACAAGCATGAGAAAATAATGCAGACTGTGAAGTATTTTTACATACTGACCCAACAAACGCCAACATCCAACATTCTAAAGTTTAGGGCTGTAATCTCCCAGTCAATTAGTTGATTGTTAGTCAAAACGTTCAGGCTCAACCAAAATTCTGATTGGTCGATTTTTTGCTGCGTTGATTTCATTAGTTTTGCCGCATTCATCAGATTTCATCAGGTGGAAAGCACTAATTGCTAATGGGGGTGTTTTCAGAGCAATCCCTCGTTCATTGGTAACAGTCTGTCTTCAGAACATCCCCCTTTTTACACTTCTTTTGGATTAGCCCAACACACTGGAGAAGACAGATTAAAGGAGCGGTGAAACACTCAGTCAATCTCATGTCAATCTTGAGTACCTATAGAGTAGTATGCATCCTTCATATCTCCGAAAAGTCTTTAGTTTTATTATATTTATAAAAGAAATATAGGCAGTACCGAGTCTTTCCGGAAAAAAACAGAGCGCCTGGAGGCGTATCGAGTGGGCGGAGCTAAAGAATGACGAGCGCGCAGCTACTGCACGAGAGCTTCTGAAAGCTGACATCATCAAGCGTGGAGATGTTACCCTACATAAACCATGGCTATCAATCAGATTCAGCTAACACAGATATGATCCAGAATCAGATCCAGAGGCTGAAATAAACTGAACAGGAGAAACGGCAACAGCAGGACGTCTGTCTCTGTGGTATGGACTGTATTTACACTATTGTATGCGACTAAACCATAGCAGTAGCAAGCAAAACGGTTTTGCACGTCAGACTAGTGTAACGTTAAATAGAACAACAATGGAGTAACGTTAGCGCATTTGAATGACGAAGCACGCTTTGTGAGAACCTCCCCTAAGTTTATGTTTGGGTGGTTTTACAATAATCTGACACCGATATTGGTCAACAAATGTATTTAAACACACACCATAGATCGCATGCTCCATTGATAAATTAACTAACGTTATACAGTGTCGTTTACTGATGTTTACTCACGTGACGATAGCCGACAGCACAGACATCTGAAGCAGTTTAACTCACCGCCTGCTTGCAAAGCAGGACCGAACCTTTATCGCCGGGACCGCTCCGTCAAAAACACACTTCTTTGGTAACTGTTGATTTCGTGAAGTCCTGACAGCAGAGACTGTGGAGATCCACTTTTGCGACCGAAGCGTATGTTGTGACGCTTCCCGTCATTTCTGCGTTCAAATCGGTTCAAATGCAGCGCTGCCTTCCCAGAATGCTGTGCTGAAGCGCTGAAGTCGCTTGATGTCACCCATAGGAATAAAGTGGAGCGCGGCGGAACAGACGTGTTGCATGGACTAGTGGATCTGCTGCACCTGAGAGCAGTGTTCACGGGCGGCGAGCATTTAGTCACGCGCGCGCACCCTACCGGGAGAAGAGCCCGTACGGCCCATACAAGGACCTTCCGCTCTATTAACGTCAAGCCGACCCATACTCGAAAAAAACTCTCTGAAAGTTGTGAGAAACCGGAAGGAGTATTTTTGACACAGAAATACTCCATCAAACGTCCAACATTAGTGTTTGAAACTTTGTCTATGTTTAGGATGGGAATCCAAGTCTTTAACAGAGGAAAGCTCAGTATGCATGAAACAGCTGTATATTAGTTATTTAATTGTGAATGTTTTTCCAAGCAACAGTTTGCATATCACAGCTCGACGACAAACATGTCATATCAGCTAAAAACGGTAAGCTAACTGGTCTGCTTTAGGCTGCCCGTCTGTTTTGTGTAGGCTTTATGAACATATCAGAATTGCCATATTTCAATGTTTTAGTGCAGGGTTTTTATTTAGAGCCTAATGCGCGATGCTCTGAGCCCACTGTTTGTATTAGTTTTGAGCCAATGCTTTATTTTTCAGTTATGCACTTTATTTAGTTTCTGCTCTTGATCTGGCTTGTTTAATAAATATTCCTTTTTTATTAAAGTGGACGTGCCTTTTGTGTTTAAGAGTAAAAGCATAAAGTTAATAGTCTATTCGTGTCTCAGCCGCCAATATATGTTCATATGTTCGATCTGCACAGAGTGGCTGAAATGATAGTGTCCGTCAGTTATTATAATACATATGACAAAAACAATGTTGCATATTCCTCAAAAGTTCTTGTAATATCAGTAGTTGATAACATAGTGCTATATTTTGGGAAATCATAGGCTATGATATTGCGCAGGTGAACGCGATGCAACGCTGTAGAGCCGACAGACTCGTGTGTCAGTTAGGGCTGTCAACGAATATTCTAAATTCGAATATATATTCAAATAGTTTTTAAAAAACGAATGTCAAAGGTGAAAATTAATATTCTAATTTTAAAAAAGTGGAAAAAAACGCCCGCGGTAGTAGAGGCGTGGCTGTCTGCTTTGCTCATGGGCGTGCTCACGCGCATGAGGGTTCAGGGACAGGTCACAGGAGTCACTGCTGGAAGTTGACACGTCTTGCAGTGAAGATGGCAGAAAGTGCAGAGCCCAACTCGACCGCAGCAGAGAAAGAGATTTTAACCCTAAACATCTAAAAAGCCATGTCTGGAAGTACTTTGGATTTTGGTCGGTAGGACGTAAAATTGTTGAGCCGCGAGATAAAGTTGAATGCAAGCTATGTAAGATACAGTTAGCATAGCATGCCTCATTTTATTTAATGTTAAACAGAAACATTACTAAAGTGTAGGCTACTGTACTGACTAAAGAGATATTGCATGAATAAAGGATAGATGCACTGCTTTCACTGGTGTGATTATTTACTGTTTCATGTCAAGGAAAAGTGCCATGTTTAGCACAGCAGAGCTCGATCGGAGCGTTCAATATGCTGTAAAACTTGCTTTAATCACTGAATAAAGCCTGCTATAATTGGGACAAGAGGCGACCTTAAATTGCTTGCACAAAACTCTTGATCAGCACATTTAGTTTGTTCATTTAAACCGTTATGCGCAGAGAGAGAGAAAGAGAGAGAGAGAGAGAGAGCGAGAGAGAGAGAGAGAGAGAGAGAGAGAGAGAGAGAGAGAGAGAGAGAGAGAGAGAGAGAGAGAGAGAGAGAGAGAGAGAGAGAGAGAGAGAGAGTGAGGTCTGCGGTCTTGGCCATTATGATGTGAGCTCCAAACACTCAGCGGCGTTCATCGCTCATGTACCCGCAGAGAACAGCTTCATTTAGTTGATTTACTTGTTTTTGTGTAAGTAACACATTGTCAAATATGTTTAAACTTAAATAGACTACCAATACAAGTAGTTATGTCTCTTTGTATTAATTTGTCCTGTTATTGACGTAATTGTACATTGACAAAATGCACAACAACCATATGTTCGAATATTCAAGGTTTTTTAGAGGGAATATTCGAACGTCATTTTTGAGCAATTTTGACAGCCCTAGTGTCAGACTCATTTCAGTGCTAAATAATTAGGTCAAAAACGATTTAATATACTGCAAATAGCCTACTAGTATATGTTTATTTATAATTAATTAAGGCAGACAACAAGGCTACCAAGTACTGTGCACAGTGCGCAGCTAATTCATTGAACGTTTTTCTTTCTAAGGTCATTTTTAGTCGATTTTTTGTGAAAAATTTCAGGACTTCAGTTGACCAAGATTTTTCAATGCTTTGTAGACACAGAATTATTTCTGAAAGAAAGGTAGACAGACCCAAAAATTATAACAACAACAATAGAGAATCTTACCGAAATGGGCAACCCGAGACTCTGGATTCTGATGCCGAGTTCATACGGAGACTCGCAGCTATACTGGTCTGCAAGGTGCTTCAGAAATTCAGCAAGGTCAATTCTGGGTGTCTTGCTTTTTCTCCGGAACATTCGGAGACTCTAAAGCAAGCAGAAAACCAAAGTGTTACAATGAGAGAGAGCGAGTCACAAAAGTGTAGCTGTACACGCAGGAAGTGGCAAGCTAACTCACCCTGAGAATGTCCACGGTTGCAATCTGATGTACATCATCGTCTTTAGTATTTGCATCTATTCTGAACATTCGGTGAATAAGAGGGATCTTGCAGAGAGGGCCCAGATGGAGTTCTTCAAAGCGCTTCTTGTTCTTTAGGTTGGCCAGAGCCTGTCCCAATTCGTAAAGCGTGCACACGGAAGACACCGCCTCCACTGACTGACGTAGAAAGAAACACATCACGTTAACTCGAGACACCACAGAACAGACTCATCACGAGCCTACAACTAGGACTATTGTTTAAATGGTCTATTATTTCCCTTTTCACAAGATGTAATATAAGCCTCAGGTGTCCCCAGAATGTGTCTGTGAAGTTTCAGCAAAAAAATAAAACACACCACGGATTGTTTTGAAAGCCCAGCAAAAACACGGTGTGTTTGTGTGTGTCTCATTAAATGCATATGAGCTGCTGCTCTACGCCCCCTTTTCAGAATTGAGATTGAGAACCTCACACAGTGAGAAGAACTCTCACAGATGGATCAATACCAACTGTTTGACCAACTTTATATTCAGAACATGTAAGAACAAGCGGCAACCTCTTGAAGACAATAGAGGGAATGCATCGACGTCACTTTCCCGCCGTAACACGCCCCCTCAGCCGGGGCTGAGTGGCAGAAGAGCTGCTGCGTGACTGGAGTTAATAGAGAAAAACACGAGTAGAGCAAACGATCCTTACAACTTACCAAAGATTCAGTGATCCGTGGATAATGATATGCAGCCAGGAATCGTGTTTTCCTGACATTTTTAGGAGCCTCATTTCGACAAGAATGTTTATAACTGTCATTCATCACATTTTTCAAGTGAATCCCGCATGTATATGTGGATGGGTCCGTGTTTTGAAGCGTGTAGTGGTGGTAATATACTCTATATTCACTAAAAGCTGTCACTCATTCAATAAACCCAGCGGTGAGTGATTCCAAATTCAACACCTGTGATTCTAAAGTCCACAAACCTGTCTGTGATTGGCCAAATCCGTTGTAGAAGTCCACAAACCTGTCTGTGATTGGCTACATTACTCACCGAGGCGAAAACACGTTGGAAATGTAATCATTTGACGAGTGCAAATACAGATACACACTGGATCTTTTGCTAGCTCCTTTTCGCTGATAATATGCAATTATTGCGAATTCTTACAGAGGATTACAGATCACAGACAAGCAGTTATGGGCAGCTTTTCCCTGTAAAAGCAGAAGCTGCAGCAGGTGGCAGTGGTTTGAGTGAGAAAAATACACGCTATTATCAAGTCCGTCTCAAGCTTAGAAACAGCGATGACTATGCGGTCCGTGGACAAGCCTCCCCCTACCCCCCTTCTATCGCAGGGCCTGGTTTTGTGTGTTTTCGCTGCATTCGCGCTGTAAACCAGTGCTGCCTCTCAGTCTTAGTCATTGCTTCACCTAAGCTCCGCCCATGTCACGCCTCTTTGCCCATTTTCTTTTATCTGGGTGTGACGTGCGATGATGCGCTGACAATATGGAAACAGCCAGCTCGTTCCTACTTTACGCTTCAGAATCCTATGGGTGACGTCACGGACACTACAGCCATATTTGTGGTTATATGGTTATATCACACCACGGCACCGGAACCGCCCCCAACGTCGTTGATTTTCATAGTAAGTAATGCAATCATTTCGTTCAGTTAGAGAATAAACACTACAATTAAAAACTGAGTCTTTTCAATAACGATATTTGTGTTTAAATAGGAGGACTTTTTCCTCCTATTTTTTCCTCCGATATTAGCGTAATATTTTCAATATTATATTAATGCTAAATCACTGACGTAACCCTTTAAGGGGTGCTAATGTTATAATAAGATCCCCTTCTTACATCACTAAAGGAGCAAAATCTAAGCGCCAAAGTTACTGGGCTGTCCTTTATCTGGGTTGGCAGATGCACCGCGGACTCGATTATAGCACTTAAACACAGAATAAAGTCACGATATGTCCCCTTTAAGACCTCATACCTCAATGTACATATTGAGCTCCTTGATGGTGCGTCGAAGGTCCTGCACTGCAGGCAAAGGCCGACGAGGGTCCATATTCAAAGAAGACACTTGTAGAAGTGAACAAACTCTGCTTATTACCTTTGAAAATAAAAAAATTACATAAAATTAATCATGGGGACGAGCACAAACTAGAGCCCTATTCGGACGGTAATTGTTTCTCATGTGGACATCCGTAAAAATACATTTGCATGCCACCTCAGTGATAAACTCGTGCATTCGGATGGCGATTGATTCCCGGTAGAGCGAGTTTTGTGATCATGCGCACCTGGGAACGCCGCTCACAAGGTCAGTCGAATGATTGTCTGCTGTCAAAATGTCACATGCTTGGAATAATAAGAATAAAATCACATTTCATTTAATAATAGGAAATTATTAATTATTTAAATCTCATGTAAAAAAAAACCCAGTATTTTAAAAATGTGGAAGTGAGCGGAAATAATTTAATACAATGCTGCAAATTGAACCTATATAACATTTACTGCCGTAATAACGGCTCATTTCAAATCTTTGTGTTTTTCTTCTCTTTCTCTTTTGAGCGGTAATGAAAGATTATTCTTGTAAATACTTTCCAGCATTTCAGTAATAAAAGTGTAGGCTTTAGATCTTTAAAATGCATCCGAATACAGCGAAGTGTAAAGATACGGTGCACCACAGGGGTCAAAAAGGATATAAACAGTACATTTTTGAAGCGATCTCTTCCTGAAAACTCAGAGATGTAGATTCAGACGGCAATTAAATCACCACACCACCTTGGTGTTTGTCTAAAAACAATCTGTAATTCGGCCGGGGATTTTTACGTGGGTGGTGGGAGAAAAACACTGACATTTTGGATTTGGACGACAGTAAAATCACAGACTAGTCCCTGTAAATGATGAAAATACCTTACGACCCCATGAGAAACAGTTACCATCCGAATAGGGCTTAGGTCAGTATTATTTCCCAAGACACAGACCCTCTCGATGGTCACATGTTCTCCTTCAGCTGCAAGGGCTCTGATGACGTCCTCAGCCAAAGAGTTCATATCGTCTGAAGGCACGGCCTTTCTCCGCCTGCCAACTTTGTCTTCATCTTCCAGCAAGGCTTCTGCCGCCCTAATGTTCGCACCATGGACCTCCCTCACCTGGCTGTAGAAGGACTCATGGAAGACAAGCCCCCTTCCCTCCTTCAGTTTCTTCTCTTCGGCATTGGCCATCTTGGAACTAAGAACTGGGAAGTCGCTGGTGGACAGATTACCAGGGGTTGCCATTAGGGCGCCGGTTAAACCGGTCTTGGGCCGGACCACTTGTTCCTCAACCACAAGTGGCGTGGCTTTGGACTGAGCCTTCTTTGGAACCTCATCAGTCTTCTGTGGTGATTCTACAAGAATAGGAAGACAACATGTTTTTTATAGACTTAAAGGGTTAGTTCACCCAAAAATGATAACTCTGTCATTAATTCCTCCTGTGGTTGGCCAGCCGTCAGACCTCCGCTCATCTTCACACACAGATGAAGATATTAGTGTTGAAATCCGATGGCTCAGAAAGGCCTTCATTGACACCAATGTCATTTCCTCTCTCAAGACCCATAAAGGCACTAAAGACGTCGTTACAAAGCCCATCTCACTACAGCGGCTCTACAATCATTGATGAAGAGGCCAGAATAGAGTTAGTGCGTAAAAACACTAAATAACGATTTTAATAGTGATGGGCCGATTTTAAAACAAAGCTTCGAACCGTTATGAATCAGTGAATCGATTCATGATTCAGATCGCGTGTCAAACTGCTGAAATCACGCTGCGTCCAAAAACCTGCAAAATGCTGCTTTCGGAGGACACATTTCAAGGCAGGAAGGCATCGAGCCACGTCCGAATCTAATGTTTGCTTAACTTCCTGTCTCCTGAGATACCTTCATCTGATCGATTTTTGAAGGCAGCACACGTGTCCTTCGCTGCCTTTGATATCCCACAATCCTGTGCTTTCCATTCAGTGACAGTGGAGCTGGGGAACAAAGATGGCGTCCAGAAGTTGCGTTTGCGGGTCAGTTTGTGTGTAAACGTACGTTTTTTACCAACATATTCCACTTCTGATATAATTTCTAGCGAGAAATCACTACTGTAGTAATTAAATATGTGTTTATTTATCACCAGAGCTCTCTCTATTTAGCTGTAGATCATTAAACTGTTACACTGGCTTAGAAGTCTGTCCGAAATTAGTTTCGTGAGGTGCCTTCATGCACAAAACGCTGCCTTACAAGTCATTGTCTGATGAGGCAGCGAGGCAACGAGTCAGCTGCCTAGGTTTTCGGACGCAGCCCACGTGACTCTGGCGATCTGAATCCTGAATCGATTCACTGATTCATAACCGTTCAAATCTTTGTTTTGAAATCGGCCATCACTATATAAGTCGTCATTTAGAGTTTTTTTTGTGCACAAAAACTATTCTCGTGGCTTCATGAAATGATTGTAGAGCCGCTGTAGTGAGATGGGCTTTGTAACGACGTCTTTAGTGCCTTTATGGGTCTTGAGAGAGGAAATGACATTGGTGTCAATGAAGGCCTTTCTGAGCCATCGGATTTCAACACTAATATCTTCATCTGTGTGTGAAGATGAACGGAGGTCTGATGGGTGTCGAACGAAATTAGGGTGAGTAATTATTGACAGAATTTTCATTTTTGGGTGAACTAACCCTTAAAGGAACAGATAATATGTACTTGTGTATATAACTGCATATACTCTTACTTTCAAGGCACTTTGCTCCTGCCTGTTTATTATCTGCAACTGGACAAGAGTAGGTTATTAATGGCAGTGCTGACCCAAATAAGAGGAAGTAGCCATTCTGCAGTTCACTAATGGAATCGCTTGCAGCTGGATATTTACGTATAACCTCTTTAACTTTATCTATCAGATCGTCTTGCGTCATTTCACTACCTCTTTGAGCAAAGTCAGCTCCCAAATAACTTGCTTTCGGGGTTGGGTTCGCAGGTTTGGTGTCATTGTTCACTGATGGTGGGACTGCAGGTGCTCTTCTGTGATTCTTATGGAAGATTCGCTCTTTCTCTACAAATAGCTCATCGCTCAGAGAATCAACGAAGGAGGAGATCGAGCTAAAACCAAGTTCTGACACCTTGAGGTTCCGCCGATACTTCTGACTGAAGAATATCGACAACAGCTTGAGAGGAATGCCTTTTGGGTTTTCCTTAACCACCTCCACAACGTCTTTGGAAACCCCATCAATGTCCATGGATGCTGAGAAAACTATAATAAAAACACATATGAGAACCACATGAGAGTGAATGACAGAACCCATAAAGGGATAGTTCATCCAAAAGTGAAAATTATCCCATGATTTACTCATTCTCAAGTCATCCTAGGTGTGCATGACATTATTCTTTCAGATGATTACAATCAGTGTTATATTAAAAATCTCCTGGCTAATCCAAGCTTTATAATTGCAGAAGCCCAAAAAAGTGCATCCATCCATTATAAAAGTTAATAAAGGAAATCAATGGGTTTGTGTAAGAAAAATATCCATATTTAACATGTTTTACAGTAAAATATCTAGCTTTGTTTTTTTTTACTGCGAGAGGCGTTACACTTTCTTTATAAATTGAATACGGGAGGCGGTCTGGCAGCAGCTAGATATTGTACTTTTTATATTAGTATACACTAATCAGGCATAACATTATGACCACTGACAGGTGAAGTGAATAACACTGATCATCTCTTCATCTCCTGTTAGTGGGTGGGATATATTAGGCAGCAAGTGAACATTTTGTCCTCAAAGTCGATGTGTGTGAAGCAGGAGAAATAGGCAAGCGTAAGGATTTGAGCGAGTTTGACAAAAGGCGGGTTCGAACCACTGATCGATTTGCGTCAAAACTTCACGACAGGCGTATTACCCCTACACTTTAGATACAGTAAATAACAAGTGATTTCCGTAATTTTGTCTGGCCCAGACAATCATTTAATAAATGGCAGTATATTTATATTAAATGTCAATGGCATCTAACGTTACTCCAGTAAAAAAATAATTCTGAGAGAAATCTGACCCACCCACTTTTTATTTGCTTCCGACGCCCATGATATAACTGCATATACTCTTACTTTCAAGGCACTTTGCTCCTGCTTGTTTATTATCTGCAACTGGACAAGAGTAGCGTATTAATGGCAGTGCTGACCCAAATAAGAGGAAGTAGCCATTCTGCAGTTCACTAATGGAATCGCTTGCAGCTGGATATTTACGTATAACCTCTTTAACTTTATCTATCAGATCGTCTTGCGTCATTTCACTACCTCTTTGAGCAAAGTCAGCTCCCAAATAACTTGCTTTCGGGGTTGGGTTCGCAGGTGTGGTGTCATTGTTCACTGATGGTGGGACTGCAGGTGCTCTTCTGTGATTCTTATGGAAGATTCGCTCTTTCTCCACAAATAGCTCATCGCTCAGAGAATCAACGAAGGAGGAGATCGAGCTAAAACCAAGTTCTGACACCTTGAGGTTCCGCCGATACTTCTGACTGAAGAATATCGACAACAGCTTGAGAGGAATGCCTTTTGGGTTTTCCTTAACCACCTCCACAACGTCTTTGGAAACCCCATCAAAGTCCATGGATGCTGAGAAAACTATAATAAAAACACATATGAGAACCACATGAGAGTGAATGACAGAACCCATAAAGGGATGGTTCATCCAAAAGTGAAAATTATCCCATGATTTACTCATTCTCAAGTCATCCTAGGTGTGCATGACATTATTCTTTCAGACGATTACAATCAGTGTTATATTAAAAATCTCCTGGCTAATCCAAGCTTTATAATTGCAGAAGCCCAAAAAAGTGCATCCATCCATTATAAAAGTTAATAAAGGAAATCAATGGGTTTGTGGGAGGGAGACTGGCACAGAGATTCACCTTTTTCTCGACTAATTTGGTCTAGGCCTATGTTACTTTTGTTTTGCCTTTGTATATTAACATGCTTTTAGAAATTTTATTTGTTATTTATACTAGTAGCCTATTGTGTGTTTTTTTTCACGACCCAGATTTTTTGATGTCCCCCCAAGCACTTGGTGCCCTACGCGCAGTGCGTGATGCGCATGTGTGGAGCGCCGGCCCTGGTCATGGCCAAGGCTCATTGATGCACGTGGGGAGCGAAGGCTGGCCCGTGGGGTCCGATCAAACAGACGAGCTACTGGAGCTCAAACTGCTCCAGAAGTTAATGCTGGTTCTGATAGAAAGCTGTCAGAATACACAGAGCAGCTCAGTTTGAGGCGTATGGACCAGTCAGGGTGACCTCTGACCCCGCCGAAAGCACCAACCGTGGCACGTGAGCATCAGAACTGGACCCCGGAGCAATGGAAGAAGGTGGCCTGGTCTGAGGAATCACGTGTTCTTCTACATCACGTGGATGCCCGGATGTGTGTGTGTGTGTGTGGCTTACCTGGGGAACACATGGCCCCAGGATGCACTATGGGAAGAAGGCGAGCCGGCGGAGGCAGTGTGATGCTTTGGCCAATGTTCTGCTGGGAAACCTTGGGTCCTCCATCCATGTGGATGTTACTTTGACACGCTCCACCTACCTAAGCATTGCTGAGACCATGTTCAGCCTTTGATGGAAACGGTATTCTGGTGGCTGTGGCTCTTCCAGCAGGATAATGCTCCTGACACAAAGCACAAATGCTTCAGGAATGGTTTGAGGAGCACAACAACCAGTTTGAGGCGTCGACTCGGCCTCCAGATTCTGATGTGCTGAACAAACAAGTCTGATTCATGGAGGCCCCACCTTGCAACCTACAGCACTTAAAGGATCTGCTGCTAACATCTTGGTGCCAGATACCACAGCACACCTTCAGCATGCCTCGACGGGTCAGCAAAAGGGGGACCAACATAATATTAGGATGGTGGTTATAATGTTTTTATTAATAATTTTAATATTTTTAAGTTTTAAATATGGATATTTTTCTTACATAAATGCATGGATTCGCTTCAGAAGGCCTTTATTAACCCCTGGAGCCGTGTGGAGCAGTTTTATGATGGATAGATGCAGTTTTTTGGGCGTCAAATTTTGAGCTGCCATTATAAAGCTTGGATTAGCTAGGACATTTTTTTAAATATAACTCTTGATTGTCTTCGTCTGAAAGAAGAACGTCATACACACCTAGAGTGGCTTGAGGGAGAGTAAATCATGGGTTAATTCTCATTTTTGGGTGAACTATCCATTTAATTTTATTGTATTTATTTGAGCCATATAAGTCAACAAATTACCAGTAGGTGTTGAAGCTTTAGGCATGTCACGCCTGTAGAAGATTTGGCCATTTTCTACGTATAGCTCTTGGCTGAGAGAGTCAATGAAATCAGCTATTGAGGAGAACCCTAGCTCTCTCCTTCGCAGAGGTCTCTTGTATCCCCTATTATAAAACTCAGTTAATTTTAAAAGAGGAATGCCTTCCTGGTGGCTTTTCACCAACTCCACGACATCTTCACATTTCTTTTTAAAGGCTTCATCTGTAAAATATGTGACAGCACCGTCAGGATAGACATTTGAAGATGGCTTTATAACAGAGCTCTACAATGAGTACAAACACATTAAAAATAGTGTTGATATTTCCCTGTGTAATAAAACATGAATCAACATCAATTTAAGTGTCTGGGTGCTTTTATTACATGGGAAAAAATCCACTACTTCGGGTTTAATCTTATCCTTCCATTTTTTTAGTTTCCTAGCTATAAAATGGGATTAATGGATATAAAAGCTGTATATTGTGAAATCAGTACCTGAAAGAATTATGTGTTTCTTGTGAAAGATCACACCATCTTTCACGATAAGAACCTTGCTAAGAGAGGCCACAAAAGCTTCCATCGACGGGAAACCAAGTTCAGCCGGCAAAAGGGCTTGCTTATGCTTATGTGCAAAGATGTCAGCTAATTTATCAAGAGGAATTCCTTCAGATTGTCTTTTCACTGTCTTGATGACTTTCTTATGAATTTCAGTCTTAGGAATGGCTTTTGGATGTTCCTTAACCAGCTCCACAGCGTCTTTAGAAATCCCATCAATGGGGGGAAGAAGAGAAAAGCATAAAAAACATATATGAGAACTACATGAGAGTGAATGACAGAACCCTTCATTTTATTGGCTTTATTATTTAAAGCTGCATTTACACTGCAGAACTTGATGCCCAGTTCAGATTTATTTATTTATTGTTGACGCCCGGCTCATATCTTTTAAAAGTGACCCATATCTGATATCTGCATTTGCACTACACTTTAGCTTCCACCAGATCGCCCTCCGTATTTAACTTAGCGCCTCTCGCAGTTCAAAACGCTTACGCTACATCTGATGACACTGCACACCAGTTACGTTTTCTTTTTTACCGATCTGGCGGAAGCTAGATAATTTACATTATAAAGTTTTAAACATGGATATTTTTCTTATTTTTCACAAACGGATCACTCCACTTCAGAAGGCCTTTATTAACCCCTGGAGCCGTGTGGAGCACTTATCATGGACAGATGCACTTTTATGATGGATGGATGCACTTTTATACTGGATAGATGCACTTTTATGATGGATGGATGCACTTTTATACTGGATAGATGCACTTTTATGATGGATGGATGCACTTTTATACTGGATAGATGCACTTTTATGATGGATGGATGCACTTTTATACTGGATAGATGCACTTTTATACTGGATAGATGCACTTTTATACTGGATAGATGCACTTTTATGATGGATGGATGCACTTTTATACTGGATAGATGCACTTTTATGATGGATGGATGCACTTTTATACTGGATAGATGCACTATTATGATGGATAGATGCACTTTTATACTGGATAGATGTACTTTTATACTGGATAGATGCACTTTTATGATGATAGATGCACTTTTATACTGGATAGATGCACTTTTATGATGGATGGATGCACTTTTATACTGGATAGATGCACTATTATGATGGATAGATGCACTTTTATACTGGATAGATGTACTTTTATACTGGATAGATGCACTTTTATGACGGATAGATGCACTTTTATACTGGATAGATGCACTTTTATACTGGATAGATGCACTTTTATGATGGATAGATGCACTTTTATACTGGATAGATGTACTTTTATACTGGATAGATGCACTTTTATGACGGATAGATGCACTTTTATACTGGATAGATGCACTTTTATGACGGATAGATGCACTTTTATGACGGATAGATGCACTTTTATACTGGATGGATGCACTTTTATACTGGATAGATGCACTTTTATACTGGATAGATGCACTTTTATACTGGATGGATGCACTTTTATGATGGATAGATGCACTTTTATACTGGATAGATGCACTTTTATGATGGACAGATGCACTTTTATACTGGATAGATGCACTATTATGATGGACAGATGCACTTTTATACTGGATGGATGCACTTTTATACTGGATAGATGCACTTTTATGATGGACAGATGCACTTTTATACTGGATAGATGCACTTTTATGATGGACAGATGCACTTTTATACTGGATAGATGCACTTTTATGATGGACAGATGCACTTTTATACTGGATGGATGCACTTTTATGATGGACAGATGCACTTTTATACTGGATAGATGCACTATTATGATGGATAGATGCACTTTTATACTGGATAGATGCACTTTTATGATGGATGGATGCACTTTTATACTGGATAGATGCACTTTTATGATGGATGGATGCACTTTTATACTGGATAGATGCACTATTATGATGGATAGATGCACTTTTATACTGGATAGATGTACTTTTATACTGGATAGATGCACTTTTATGATGATAGATGCACTTTTATACTGGATAGATGCACTTTTATGATGGATGGATGCACTTTTATACTGGATAGATGCACTATTATGATGGATAGATGCACTTTTATACTGGATAGATGTACTTTTATACTGGATAGATGCACTTTTATGACGGATAGATGCACTTTTATACTGGATAGATGCACTTTTATACTGGATAGATGCACTTTTATGATGGATAGATGCACTTTTATACTGGATAGATGTACTTTTATACTGGATAGATGCACTTTTATGACGGATAGATGCACTTTTATACTGGATAGATGCACTTTTATGACGGATAGATGCACTTTTATGACGGATAGATGCACTTTTATACTGGATGGATGCACTTTTATACTGGATAGATGCACTTTTATACTGGATAGATGCACTTTTATACTGGATGGATGCACTTTTATGATGGATAGATGCACTTTTATACTGGATAGATGTACTTTTATACTGGATAGATGCACTTTTATGACGGATAGATGCACTTTTATACTGGATAGATGCACTTTTATGACGGATAGATGCACTTTTATACTGGATGGATGCACTTTTATACTGGATAGATGCACTTTTATACTGGATAGATGCACTTTTATACTGGATGGATGCACTTTTATGATGGATAGATGCACTTTTATACTGGATAGATGCACTTTTATACTGGATGGATGCACTTTTATGATGGATAGATGCACTTTTATACTGGATAGATGCACTTTTATACTGGATGGATGCACTTTTATGATGGATGGATGCACTTTTATACTGGAGAATTAGGTCACTTGAACCATGCAATGTAAATGACAAATTACCTGTAGGTGTTGAAGCCTCAGGCATGTCACGCCTGTAGAAGATTTGCCCATTTTTTACATGCAGCTCTTGGCTGAGAGAGTCAATGAAAGCGGGTATTGAGGAGAACCCTAGTTCTTTCTTTCTCAGAGGTCTCTCATATGCCCTTCTGAAAAACACTGCTATTTTTGAGAGAGGAATGCCATCCGGGTGTCTTTTCACCAACTCCACGACATCTTTGCATCTCTTTTCAAAGTCTTCACCTGCAAAACATGACAGCACTGTCAGGATAGTGTCAGATATTGGAAGAAGGCATTCCCTGAAAATACTTTATTTTATAACCAGTGTTGGGCAGTAGCGTCGCTACAAGTACTGACGCTACTAGCTTAACTACATTTTTCAGTAGCGTGGTGGTAGCGTCTCTGTTTTCTCAATGAAATAGCTTTTCAGTAGCGAAGCTCTTCTGTTGATCAAGTAGTGCGGTAGCGTCCACACAAGCTAACGTTACATTTCCCCAAGCATTTCTGAGGATCAACCTCAAATTGGAAACACAACTGATAAGAACGCGGATATACTTCACTTTCTACGTTCCTTTCTGCCTCACTCAGACGCGCACAGATGCGCGCAAGCCTTTCAAAGTACTCATTGGCAGTGAGCGCGTAAAGACGGGATAGGCGCGTGCACATTCGCAATATCTAGTTGACGTTTTTTTCCCTAGCGCTCAATTCGCTGTTGCACGCGCATCGTCCGCGCGCTGACAAAAGAGAAACTGCAAAGTTTTAAAATCTATTGTGTCTCTTGAATAAACAACTCTTGTTAAAAGTATCGGGGTCCAGCCTGGCCACCTCTTGATATGAATGAATGAAACTTGTTTCATGTGTGTGGGAGATAGATCACACACACACACACACACACACACAGTCTACATGTTTTTAGAGCAGGTCTTAATTATTTTGCTACTGTACTTTCTGGACTGGACTTTTTTTGTACAAGTTGAGTTGTAAATTAACTTACAGTTTGTCCTGCAAAAGTGCCCGAGTCTAAATTGAGCATAAATGCAAACACACAGTTGTGTATGCATATCATACACATACAGATGAACACACACAAACACTCTTTAAACCAGGGGCCTATTGCACAATACTAGGATAAGGGATAAAGCCGGGATATTTTGGTTATCCCGGCTCAATTTATCCGCTAATATACAGTTATCTTTCATTATCGTTATTGTTCTTGGTGTGAGTTTGCCTTCAGGTTATGTTTACATGACAGCTGTGTACTAAATTTTGCATAAAAATTACAATATCACCAAGATATCCCGGCTTAATCCCGTATCCTAGTTTTGTGCAATAAGCCCCTGGTTTTGTTAATATTATGTATCACATGGTTTTGTTGCCGAATTGATTTCGGACAGGTTTTGAAAAACTAAAAAAAAAGTGTTGCTTGACTTTTATTGATCACTGAGATAGCATTGATATGAATGAAGTTGGTTCAATATAAAAATAAATAAAAAAAGTAGCTTAGATGTAGTAAACTACTTTTTTCAAGTTGCTGTAGCTTAGCTTGCTACATTTCCCAGGGGGGTGTAGTGAAGCTGAATTTAATGTAGCGTAATTGGTAGCTTAGCTCACTACATTTTCCAAGTAGCTTGCCCAACACTGTTTATAACATACAATTCAGCGACTGAAAATCTACTACAAGTACTATTAGTTTGAGAAATTATCCTTTGCTACATTACCAGAATTGGAGATCAGTACCTGTAAGAACCGTGATTTCCTTGTGAAAGATCACACCATCTTCCACCGTAAGATCCTGGCTAAGAGAGGTCACGAAAGCTTCCATTGACGGGAAACCAAGTTCAGCCGGCAAAAGGGCTTGCTTGTGCCTACGAGCAAAGATGTCAGCTAATTTATCAAGAGGAATTCCTCGAGGTTGTCCTTTTACTGTCTTGATGACTTTCTTACACATTTCTTTCTTATGACCGTCGTCCATATTTATATCTGTAAAAAAACAAGAACAAACATTATTGAGATTGAAACTAGTTTAAGACTTGGAGATTATCTTTACAATGAGATGCCTCAAAAGTTAAATAATCATCCTTAGGTGATAAAAATCGTAATACACATTAAAGGACCTGATAATTAATGCTGTCTATGAGCTGTTGACGTGACGTGGAAATGAATATAATTAGTATTGTCATTTAAAATGCAGTAAATGGTAAAACATTTCTTACATGGACCTGTTGATATAAAAACTGCTTTATCTTCAGATTTTTTTTTTTAAAAAAGCGTCTCAAGCATGGGTCAATAAATTACAACTTTCATAAATAAAAAGAAAAGCATTGAAATGTTAATAAATACTGTAGGCATCATTTTAGACATTCATTTTATTCATCCATATATTTCTAAAAGTGTAGGATCTTGTGAAATGTCCTGCGGTGTGACACAATATCCTGATTTAATTTCACGGACAATTTTAATTCTTTCGGTCACACCACAGGACACAAATTTTCACAAAACAGTGAAAGAAGTGACAAAGTTAGAGACCCCTTATGTTTTCACACTACATAATAACACGTTTTTATCTTCAAAAGTGGTGTTTTATTAAACTACCCATATAATATTTTACAATACAATACAATATTTAGTCGGTTACATATTAAATTAATCAGCAATAACAATGGCTTCACAGGCCATTTCACAAAATAATATTTCCGTATATTCTTTCTGACACTATTTATTCTAATGCGTGATCAAATAAACCTGACAACACTTGTGTTAGCATGTTTAAGGAATAGCATAGGTCTTACCCTGTGTATGTGCTCTGTCCAAACTGAATGGCTAGTTTACTGTGTGCTCCTTTATACTAGACTCTCTCATCATAAATATGCACAGCATCACGAGAAACAAAACTGAAACAAAGCATGCAATGTCCTACTCTCACTTCTTGTAAACAAAGCAAGCGTCCTGATAAAGATCCTACCTGACCGTTTGAACATGCGTGAGAAATGCTTAAAACGTTGCACGACTCGACTGCAAGCATATCAGCACAGTGTGAGCATGTAATGTGTTTGTGAGGAGTGATTAATGACGGCATGGGCTTCACTCTTAGGTTTCGGTTTCCTGCTCTCTCTCTCTCTCCTTCTCAGCTGATCTAATGCTCTCTGTGCTGAGAGGAGTCACGTGACTCTCCGCTCACCGTCTGTTGGCTTTCCAGCTGGAGCATTTCCTGAAATATGATACTGAACTGGCTTGCCTATTAAGGGGGCGATGAGGAAAACAAAAGCAGGTCATGATTGTTCGGCATGCAGGAAATACAAATACATGCCAGATTTTCCATCTGTCATTCAGGAGACGCTTTCATTCACAGCAACTTTTGGCCACCAATAACAAAAGCTGACATAATATGTTGAGATATATAAATAAATATTTAGTGATTTAGAGAAATTACACACAATCCTAGATATTTAATTAAAGGGGTTATGACATTGATTTTTGTATTTTATTATTATTTTAAAGCTCCACTGTGTGATATTTTCCCCCATCTAGCGGTGTAAAGGTTTATGACCATCCAGTGAATAATAGTTTCTGTTCCTATCAAATCCGATTTTGTTTTAACTCCTACGGTGGCCGATTTAGCCCAAGATTAACACGCCCAATCCCCCTCTTCACATTCGACACAGTGCCATCGAGTGTTAAAACGCTAAAGGCGAAGCTTGAATTTACGGGTATGTCCCTTGTAAGACTGAAAAAACTAGTAGATGCCGAAATGTCTGAATGAAGAACAAGGACTCTAAGAAAATAAAGGAAATTAACATCTGAACTGTCCCTCACACACCACTGGAGACGCAAGTCTCACCTCACTATCAGCTAATCTACATCTTTCCCTGTTGACCCACTCTCCCCCAATTCCTTCCCTCTCTCATGCTGAGATCACTGAAAATACACCCAGAATCTCTATATTACAATGTCAATCCACACAATACAGTATTATATGTGTTTGATATCGTTTGAAATGTCTCAGTGCGACTGGTACAAATATCTCAACTCCACAGAAGTTAACCAAAACATAATCAATGTTTTAAGAGTTTAGAGATATCTTGTCTTAGTTTGGTGGGTGTGGCTTTCAGCCATTTGGCCTTTACATCAACACAAGTCTTGATCAATGCAGATTCCCATTGTGAACTCGTGTTTACACTTGAAAGAGTTTGTGCATTTGTTTCTGGGTATTTAAGGGAATGTTGAGCTCAGGGCTCGACACTTTAAACCGGTCAGCCCGTAATGCTGGACGTCTCAAGATAGCCAGCATTACGTAATTTTCAGAATTCAGGTATATATTTCATTCTTTACTTCAGAGTATTTGATGTGAAGTATACCTTTGAATTGATCATGTAATTGGCTTTATACATTTACCTGACTGTTAATAAATTGTTACACTTTTATTGATTCTGACTTGCTCTGGAATTATTCAGGTTGGGCATAATTTCAACAAAGGGTTAAACGGAATAATTAAATGTGTAGTTAAACTATTAAATATAATGACCAAATAACCAAATGGCATTCTAACCCAAATTCTAAATTATGATTAAATGGAGTCAGATAGAGAAATTGGAATAAAATCCCATTTGCCCCGCTGAAAAGACCGAACGTGCAGCGACCTTCACCCGCCGATCGTTAGCCTCCATTGGGACGATTTGGGCGGCATTACACCCTCTTTGGCTACTGTACTTTCAAGATGGGGAGCAACATGGCGACCGGCATTCGAACCCCTCACCCGTATGAGTTTTCAATGGCATATTATAAACTCACGAGAATACTTTATGACTAGAAAGAAGTAAATATACATTAATGAGCACATATATTTTTGAAAGAACTAAGTGTTTTTAGCTAAGAATAAACTAAAAAAGTTACACAGTGTAAGTGTTGTCACAATACCAAAATTATGACTTCGATACGATACTAAAATATCGATATATCGATACTAAATCGATACCACAGTAAAAAAAAAAAAAAGATAAGATAAGATGCTTAATATGACAACAGAACTTGTTATTATTCATTGTTATTTTTTACTAAAAATTAATGTGGCCAGCATGTTCCTTAGGGTTGGGCATCGTTTTGATTTGAACAATTATTGATCAATTGATCAATTACTATTAAAATTATCTCACAAATGTTTGCTATCTCAATGTATTTTTTACAATGGGGTAATTGTGTTACAATAGCTTACACACAGCACAAGAAAGCTTGATTTCAAACGGTAAATTGAATTTAAAAAGACGAGTAAACAGTAATAAAATAAGAACTAATAAACAGATTACAAACAATAGCACAGATAAATGCAATAGAATAGAAGATACAAATTAAACAGACTGCTTTATTTTTTCAGGTAGGTCTAACATTCAGATAAGAAACTGAATTAAAAAAATGCATAGTAATTACATTTAAAACAACATTGGATAATGTTCTTTGTAAAAAAAAAAAAATTGTCTACAGATGAAACTATTAAAGTTACTCAAGTTGATCAGTCGAGAGCAGTTGATCGTTTGTCTTTTTGTAGTTTGAACAGCAAATGACTGCGGTCCCTTTAAGACTAACGCACGCATGGATCCTAAACACTGCTCCTGTTACTCGTTCTTCCTGAACTGTTTGCGACTGTGTTTACGTTAATACTCTTCCAGATGTGCACTGATAGTTCTTTGAGTGTATTTGACCAATAATAAGCTGGAAAAGGAAGCAAATGTTTGCACTTGTATCATGTCAGAGGCGGCTTTATTACGGTAGGCTATGTGTGTGCGCTTCAGATGTGAGCACGAAATCTGCGGGGATTAGTAGAATTAATTTATGTGCAATCCCGCGCGAAATTCAGACCGATCACTCACTAACACTAACACACTGTCATGAGGAAAAAGTCCAGCAGAACGCGCGTTCGCCGTGCTCAGAGGTTAACCGGGCTGAGTGAGAATATGCCGGTGTGTGTCAGCTCGCTTTCTGTCGGAGAGGAGAGCGCAGCTGGAATCCATACTGTAAAAACTGAGAATCGTATCGTGTCAGATATTCCAGTTTCGATACATATCGAAAAATATCGATATTTTTGACAACACTACACAGTGTAGCTTTAAACATGTCTCAATCATGGCACATTTGATTTCTCATGTCTCATGTTATTTATTTTATACAAAAATATTCATTAAAATGTTTCCCATAGATTCGAAAGCAAGGGGTGTATGTTTAAATAATAATGTGCGTTATTAAAAATGTCACATTTAAAGACATCTAGAGTTTTACCATATTTTACCATGCAGGCTATTCAAATACAAAACCTAAAAATAAGCAAGCAGTTATGATCTGCCATTCTATTATTTTTCAAGCCACAAAATGACTCTAATTTGCCTTTTTGCATTGGAATTCCTACCTTGACCTCTATGAACCGGGTTCATGGCTCTGATCATGTTTTTATTGTTAGTCCTTTCCACACACACTCGGTCCCCGAGCTGTTCAAAGAGATCCTGGAGTCCTGACAAACCATAATCGGTCAATGGTCCAAATCTCTTGCCATAGACTCTCCTGTACATGAAGGTCAACCTGGACACCTCGATTCCCTCTGGAACAGTTTGGATGAGGTTGACCACCTCCTCGTTCAGGGCTTGCAACGAAGGCCCTGATAAAGCCAGATCTGATTTTGCATTTTGATTAAACAATGTACAGCTGAGCAATATATATATATATATGGACACATGTATGTACACCGATCAGGCATAACATTTTGACCACTAATATTGTGTTGGTCCCCCTGACCCATCATGGACTCCTCTAGACCCTTGAAGATGTGCTGTGGTATCTGGCACAAAGATGTTAGCAGCAGATCCTTTAAGTCCTTTAAGTTGCGAGGTGGGGCCTCCATGGATCGGACTTGTTTGTTTAGCTCATCCCACAGATGCTTGACTGGATTGAGATCAGTGCCCGTATTTATCAAACATCTTAGAATTACTCACAAGAACACTGCTAAGAATTGACTTGAGTAAAAAAATTCTTGGCCCAAAGCTGCGCTTAATAGTTAGTTATCAAGCGTCTCAATCATACTTTAAGTGAAGTGTAGGACTAAATCTGTCAGTCTTAAGGCTGCAACATACTCCACAAGAACAGAGAAAAAAGTTCTCGCTCCCAGGACTGATCAAAATGACGTCATCTTGTTCTCGCAGCCCTGGTTTTAAGTTCTCACAGCTTGATCTCGACACATCGCCTGAGCAGAACTTTTTTCTTGCGGGTGTCTGAGAACTATCGTGTGATTGGTCATACATTTAAAGTGGGCGTGGTTAATGCGGAGAAACGCAGATGATCAGCACCTGCTTTTCTCGTGAAGTATGAATGTACGAACTTTGTTCTTGTTCTTGCCACCTCGAGAAAACGAACAAATTTCTTTGTTCTTGCAGAGTATGTTCCAAGCTTTAGAGTTGATTCACGACACTTTGCTGCGCCACAAACGCGATTTTGGATGATGTCATAGGCATGAACCAATCACTGAAGAGATGTCCTTATTTAAGAATATTCTCAGATAAATTCACATTGAATGGTGAAGTTCCTAAGAGGAGTTTACATCCAACACACATTTGACAATAAAGAGTTTTCAAGAGAATACATTATAATATACACATTAGAAGTGAAAGATAAACGTTTTCATCCATGTCTTAATTACAATTTTTAAACTGGTGAGCTGTTAACTGACCTGCCTTTATATAGCCTAGATTTCTTTAATATAATCAGCCATCATGGGTTCCAAAAGAAAACCGAACCGGCGGGAGGAAGAGGCGATCGCTACTGCTGCTGAATTACTCAAACAGCGTTTTTTAATTATTATAAAACCCAACATTAACCAGCGCTGAAAAAGATGATGCCTGTGTCCAAACGATACCGATGAACTGCTCGTCGTCAAACATTTCGAACACATTCTCCTTCTCCTGAAAGATTCACACACATCTCTGTCTCCTCAGCGCCATCACTGCCCCTACTGGACACTCCTGACCACTGAGAGACCTCTCGAGCCGTCTTAAATAACTGGGAGAGTAAGAGGGATTCTTAACTTTAAGAAATTCATAACTTGCTTTTATACTTAAGTTTAAAAGTAGGAGTACATTTCATGAATTCTCAGCACTTAAGACTAAAATAGCACTTTGAGAAGCTTGATAAATACGTGCCCTGAGGAATTTGGAGGCCGACTCAACGCCTCAAACTCGTTCCCTGTAAGCTGCGCACTTGTGATGCCACGGCCGCGCAAAAAGAATAAAATGCAGACGCGAAATGAGGGGAAAAATCCATTTGATTGTAGTTTAAATGAGAAATAATTGCAGTGCTCTGTTCATCCGCTTTAGAGTTAGTTTCCCTATGAATGCGGTTTACATGGTCAAAGCAAATGATGTCGCGTGTGAGTCCAAATACCTCAATATGAGAGGCAACGTTTATTCAGCCGCTAGCGCCATCACTTCCGCTGGGTGAGGTCAAAACACACGATACACAGATCATCTCAGTTTGCGTTCGCAATGGGATACAAGCGAAGTGATGTCTCACGCGTATCGTACACCATATCGTGTATTTTGACCTCACCCAGAGGAAGTGATGGTTGTTGGACATAGTGTTGTATTTGAGGTAAAAAAAAATACCTCAAATACTGTTGTGTTTCTGGCAGAAAGCAATCGTTTCGTGTCTTAAGACATCAATGTGTCTCCACGAGCCTCAGGGTTTAATATGGATTCGTATGTCTGTGTGTGTTTTTTACTCTCATAGAAATACACCCCATTGACACGCATTATACGAGCAACGGCTGAGTTAAAAATCTTCATTTGTGTTCTCCTGAAGAAACACACACACCGACATCTCGGACGCCCTGGGGGTCAGCAGATCAACATCACAGGCTCAATTTTGGGTGAACTATCACTTTAAAACTAAGTAAGAATTGTCTTTTCAAATGTTTTTTACTTTGCACTAAAGGAGAGAAACCCAATACTTTAAGCTTCTTCTTTGTTAAAGTCTCTGCAGCTAGTGTACTTGAATTTTATTTATCTGCAACATTACGTTGTATAATTACAGTTTTGTACAATGAACGTTCTCAAAACTACATACGTTTCTTTCTTTCTTTCTTAAATACATTTAGCAGTTTGGCTTTCTTTGGCTCTGTGTAACCTGTTCTAAAATGGTTCTATTATAATTTATATATCATGATTCGTATCGTTATCGCAAGAGGCTGCAATGTATATCGCAATATGGATTTTAGGCCATACCACCCATCCTGCAACTGCAATCGCCTGTCGCAAACTGAGCTGCTCTGTGTATTCTGACAGCTTTCTATCAGAACCAGCATTAACTTCTGGAGCAGTTTGAGCTCCAGTAGCTCGTCTGTTTGATCGGACCCCACGGGCCAGCCTTCGCTCCCCACGGTCATCAATGAGCCTTGGCCGCCCATGACCCTGTGGCCGGTTCTCCACTGTTCCTTCCTTGGAGCACTTTTGATAGATACTGACCACTGCAGACCGGGAACAGCCCACAAGAGCTGCAGTTTTGGAGATGCTCTGACCCAGTCGTCTAGCCGTCACAATCTGGCCAAACTCGCTCAAATCCTTACGCTTGCCCATTTCTCCTGCTTCACACACATCAACTCTGAGGACTAAATATTCACTTGCTGCCTAATATACCCCACCCACTAACAGGAGATGAAGAGATGACCAGTGTTATTCACTTCACCGTAATTATGTAATGCCTGATCGGTGTGTGTGTAGTGTGTATATATATACATATACATATATATATATATATATATATATATATATATATATATATATATATATATACACTGTCACAAACTAGAGAATATGAGATGTATAGTACTTTGATCTGATCCTGACGTCGAGGGCCGCTCTTCATCCGGGGCCTTTGCCCTCACCAGGGGCCCTTGATGTCTCTGAGGGCCAGGGCTCAGTTCCTGTTTGTCTGCCATCGTCTTCTGATCTTTCTCTTCTCATCTAACACGAGATATTCTCCAGGTATAAACCTCACTGGGAGTTCAAACAAAACCATTTCAGTTCAAACTTCACTCAGAATATCTTAATAAAAAGATAAAATCTTCAAATATAAAATCCTAGTCATGTTTAACTGAATTGTGGCTTTTAATATGTTTAGTCAGTGCAGAAATTGATTAACGATCTGTTACTTAAAACTGGATTTTTCCAAAAGTGGATGCAGTTTTGCGATTAAAATAAATACCTCGAGAAATGTTGCGCCCGTTCTAACCTCTAACTGTAATACTAATCTTCTCATAACCTATAATAATGTTTAAGGCCGGTTATATTGAATTGTACATCTGTTATTTGGACGCCAAAACATGTGAATGAGTCTGACTCCGGATTTATTCTCTGAACCAAAGCGCGAGATGTCTCTAAGCTTCTTCTTCAATGGTTTCGTTCCGTTGGGAGTTTATCATTAGAGGAGCAGCGCCGCCCTCTGGTGTTGTGGAAGCATATCGCTCATGTTCCCAAGTTTGTCCCTCAGGAATTTGAAAGCTCATTATACATAACCCAGTATGTATTTATTAAACTTACGGCCATTATTAATTAAAATGTATGTAACTTAATCTAGAAATCCAATACCAATCTTCCAAGGTTTCCGAGAAACTTAAAACTGGACGGTTAATAAACAGAACTGCATGCGTCTCGCGGAAGAACATTGTGGCCGGAGCTTCTTCTCTGTTTATGTCTATGATGAGTCACGTAAGGTATTGTGCTCCTCCGCAGCGGTTGGACTAAAATAGTCCGAATATAAACACTAATTATAGGTCTACAATAGTGATTCAAGACAACACAAAAACACGCTTTAGAAGATTATGTACTCGTTTATTATATACATTTTGTAAATTTTACATTGTAACTTATCATAGGCATCTCATACTAAAACATTTTTTTAGATCTAATGTAAGTTAACTAACTGAATGATTTTACTAGCATTAAAGGTTAATAAATGCTGTTAAAAAATAATATTACTCTTATAGTTAATGTAACTTATTGTAAAGTGTTACCAAATCACATTGAAATAGTAAGTAAGCTTGATTAACAGAAATAAATCAGTCACTCTTGTTAAGAATATATACTTTTATTCAAAAGGAGAAATGTTAATATTCTTCTTTAAAACAGTCCTTTTAATAAGGTACCTTAAGGAATGTGTTAGAGGTACTCAGATCATAACCCCTTTATGATCTATTTTAAATGTAAAACAGTAATATCATGTAGAATAATGTCTGTTGAAAGTCTGTTATATAGACGAGGGTTTATCAGGTTATTAAAAGAAGGTGAGGTTAAACAAATGTATTTTTCAGTCCCAAGGAAATCTGAATTTCACATCTTTCATCTTGTCTTTGTACACAGCATCAAATCGCTGCTCTTGAGCCTCGGTGAAAAGATTCTTCCAGTCGCCTGCGATTCCTGACGGGATAAAAGAAGAGATTACAGAAACATAAACAACTGCACACAAGATATTTGTTCTTGTTTTAAAGCATAAACTTACTTAATTTTGTTAAATTTCACAGAAAACAAGACTTGATTTCTTCATTGTGCATGTCATTAAATGTCTCTTGATTTAAGGATGTTTTGAATTTGTGCTGGAAAACAAAAATCCTCAGGGAAAAATACATTTTCTGCTGTGTATGCAATTAAATGTAGGTTTTATTTTTTGTTTTGCTTTATAGTTTATTCTGTTTTACTTGTTCTGACTTTAATGGTTGAAATGTTCTGACTCTCATTGATCTTCTGAACACAAATGAAGATATTTAGTGATGAAATGGAAAGATTGCTGTCCTCCATTGACAGTCTAAGCAACTTCCACTGATACTTCAGAAAGTTCATAAAGAGATTATAAAACTGATCCTTATAAATCGAGCGGATTATTCCAGATGTTCTGAAGAGACTCTGTGGCTTTATATGAGAAAGGAAAGTCTGACAGGTTTGAGCAACATTACGGTGAGGAAATGATCCCAGAAATCTCATTAATGGGTGAACTGGCCCTTTAAGTGTCTGATCTACTGTTGATTTATTCATACAACATTTGACAAAGACCATGTCATTTTGCATTATACAGGAAATTACATTTTTATGAATGAATTCTGCAGTTCTGTCAACATTTTCTGTATCACAGAAATCATAAGGGCCTGATTTGATGCCATGATATGGATTTTAAGACGCTCTGGTCCAATTTAAGACACCTTTAAGGCCTTAAATTGCGGAAGGTCAAGTTAAGACTTTTTAAGACCCGTGAAATCCCTGATAACACACTTAAAGCATGAAAGGATGAGTAAATTGTCCTTTTATTTTAGCAATCCCTTTAAGAAGAATTAATTACCTTTTCTGAGGAATTCAGATTTCTTTTGGTTCATATATTCCTCAGGAACCAGAGAAAAGTTGGACATTTTGTTTTGCTTCATGTTCTTGAAAACGCAGTGGTCAGCGATCTTCTCCGTCACGTCCGGCTTCAGAGATTTCCCGAGAAACTGGGCGATTTTCTCCACCGATCCTTTCAAATCCTGCCGAAGATTTGAATAAAGACAAGCTTATATCATCTGTGGTGACGACAGCATGAAAACAGGCTGTAAATGTTCTGTAAAGAAATAATAAAAAAATGTAAACAGTGTCAATATGATTATTTCGTGATGTACACGTTTACAGACGCTTCACATTCGAGTTATATTGAGTATAAATCGCAATTAATCACATCTAACATAGAAGTTTGTGTTAATATATACATAATATAGGTGTGTGTGTACTGTGTATAATTATGTGTATAAAAACACACACATATATAAAAAATATTTGCATGTATATAATTTATTATATATAAATATAGACATTTTATATATAAATATAACAAATATTTCTTAAATATATACATGTATGTGCATGTATTTATATGTATATAACTATACACAGTAAACACACACATGTATATATTAACACAAACTTCTATGTTAGATGCGATTACATATTATAAATCTTAGTTGAGATTTAATATCTTCTGCTGAAGTTTTTTCTAGCATTGCAAAAATAAGGAAAGAAAAGTGTGTGAAAAATACCACATATATGGATAAGAAAAAGTATGTGAACCCCTTGAAGAAAATGTGATTTATAATAATAAAATAAGAGGGATCATACAAAATGCGTGTTATTTTTTTTTAGTACTGAATAAGATATTTTTTTACATAAAAGTTGTTTGTATACAAGACAAAAAAAACAGCTGAATTTATTAAAATGACCTGTGCAAAAGTTTACACACTCTTGATTTTCAATACTTTGTCATTCCCTGATGATCCCTGATGAATATGATTAAAGTTATTCAACTTATTATACAAATAAAATCTATGAATTAGGTCTTATTTAATTCTATAAACTATAATACTGATCTGCCAACATTGTCGCTTATATGATAAATTAAAATAAGCTGATAACATCACTGTTTTCTCCAGTACGACTGTACAGCCAAATCTAATTTTGTCGCAATATTATCCTGTTTGACACTGTGAAGCTGCTTTGACACAATCGTGATTGTAAAAGCGCTATATAAATAAAGTTGATTGATTGATTGATTGATTGATTGATGATCCGTTCGTGTGCGTGTGCGTGTGCGTGTGCGTGTGCGTGTGCGTGTGTGCGTGTGTGTGTGTAGAACAGTTCATGACCTCAAGGCTAGATTATTGTAATGCTCTACTGGGTGGTTGCCCTGCTCGCTTAATAAACAAACTCCAAACAAACTTTGGCTTTTGGCTTGCTCAGTAAGGACACTAAATATTCAACTATATTATTTTATTCTGCCTGCATTGTCACTATATGATAACAGAACTGAGGATATCACTGTCTTCAAATTCTGTTGCATTATTGTCCTATTAACACTGTGAAGCTGCTTTGAAATCAGCCTTGTAAAAAGCGCTCTATCATACACCGTCGGTGTACGAATGCGTGAATGTGAGAAAATATGCAAAGCGCTTTGGATGGCCATAGGTCTGTTGAAATCGCTATATAAATGCAGTACATTTACCATTTAAATAAAGTTGACTTAACTCACACACACACACACACACACACACACACACACACACACACACACACACACACACACACTATCAGGGAACAACACACAGGATTAAGAGTCAAGGCTTTGAACCGTTCATAAACTTCTTAACGGGGTCCTTTATATAAATTCAGCTGTTTTTGGTCTTGTTTGACCAAATGTAAGCATCTGTCATGTAAACTATCTTTTTGTATCTTCAATATTTTGTATGATCCCTTTGCTTTTGTTCAGATTCTGCAAGTGGTGTCTTGCAGCTGTATGCAAGTGCAGGAATGTTTGAGGATGAGAGCCTCTCTCTCTCTCTCTCTCTCTCTCTCTCTCTCTCTCTCTCTCTCTCTCTCTCTCTCTCTCTCTCTCTCTCTCTCTCTCTCTCTCTCTCTCTCTCTCTCTCTCTCTCTCCTCCTCTCTCTCTCTCTCTCTCTCTCTCGTTTGTAAAGACTGACAGGAGTAATAAAGATAAAGCCATAAACTCAAGCTTACAGCGATCATCTCCTCATAGAACATGTACAGTATGGACTCATGATCTTCAGCTGTGAGCCAACCTTTCACATGATCAAACCAGGAGCCAAACATGACTGTGGAGAGAAGAAATCACGCTTAATATGTCATATAACTTATATATATATATTTATTTTTATTTTTTTAAGTTCACTTTTTTCGCTTTAGCAATAATCTTTAGCAATAATCTTCTCAAAAAAAGATATCAAAATTCAGGTTTACCAGTTTAAATTTCATTTTCAGGTCTATAGGAGTAATATATATATATATACTCCTATAGTTGATGTGTGACTGGGGTTGTTTGGGAACTATAGGCAGGAGGATCGATAACGTTGAACTTTGGCATTTAAACCTTTGGTTTGTTTGCTCTAGTAAGAACATCCCAGCTAACAACAATGTGAATTATCGGACACATTATTTCTGAACGGTCTCTGAATGTTCAAAACGTCCTTTAAAAAATATTTTTTATGGTTGTTTCTATGATTAATTCTTCATATTATTCTTTATCCATGCAGCAATACTCATATTCAGTAGTTTTCAAACGGAAACGTCTGGAGGAAAAAAAATTGAAAAATTAATGAGATTAAAATAAATACACAAGTTATTAAATTAACATGAAAATGTAAAATAAAATTATAATAAAATGTAAAAGAAAATGCTTTATTATATTTATTTAAATTTAAATGAATTAAAATAAGTATTATGAATATATATTTATTATTTTTATTTATTTATATATTTGCTAGAGAAAAAAGTAACCAAATAAATTTGATGAATTAAATAAATAAGTGATTTATTTTTGAGTTCTGCTCATACTCATGTGATCTGCTCTGAACATGCACGTGTGTGGCAACGTCCCTTTCATGAGACATGCTTTTCTATTTCCTCTTCTGCTGTGGTGTGATATCCTGTTTAATACGTCGCATAAGCTCTAGACATGGTAAAAATGCTCATTAGACTCGTTAGTGTTAAAACCACTACGTTTAGCTGTGCTTGAATTTTTTGTTTTGACATGATCAGCTCTGAACATGGGTGTAAATATTGGCACGATCATGCTTTTGCTCTTCCATCTCGTGCACAGCTCTTCTTCTCTTCTTTTGCTCTTCTGACAATATAATTCAGCAGATTAATACAAATTTACTTAAAGGCACAATATTTAATATTTTTAAATCAAAATACCCAAAATCCACTAGATCAGTGTTATATATTGTGTGTCGACTTGTGTACATTATCATTGATGGACAGAAACTAATGATTGTTCTCCAGCTCAACATACTTAGTCTTATTGTTTAAATCTGGTGTTGTTGATTTGTGTGACATGATAAAGCAGCGCTGCGTTACACACACACGCACACACAGGAGCGGAAGAAGCGAAAGCACTCGCGGCAGAATAAAAGCTCCGCCCACTCAAGAGTCAAGACACGCCCCTGTTCTGTATAAGAGACGAAAAATTACATATTGTGCCTTTAACTATTCTGATACCTAAACAAAATGAACAAAAAATTATTTTTAATTCATCACTTCTCTGTCTGGCTGGAATTCACTGCATTTTAACCCTCTGGTGCTGTTTGGTCATTTTTAAAGACCAGATAACTTTCAATAGCTGGGATATTGGCGCTGTGGATGAGAACGAGAGCTGAATTCCTACTGTTTCCGTCAAGGAACTTCTCCATGAACTCGTCTTGAGTGCCCGGGTTCACCAGGTACGAGGCCATCCCATAATAGTGATATGAAGACGTGAACACATCCTTCGGGTTACGCATGACATACAGAACCTGAAGCACAGCGAGAGCAAAACATGCAAAAGAGGCACTTTATCAAACAGTCACAATGATGAGGATTTATTACATCTTAAAGTGCATGTGAGCGTTTTTACCCTGGGCTTTATCTTGAAGTAAGACTCGTTCATCATTCGGTGATGGAAGTGAGTAGCAAAGATGCGAGGCGACGGCCTCTGCTCCAAACTGAGCAGAATCGCGCGGTGTTCCTCCAGCCACGGCACTCGGTCCCAGTTCGGCACCGTCAGCACAGGCGTCATATCGCCCTCGCTCACTATCAAGGGCACGACCTCCTGCATCCATGTTGTGCCTGAGCCCAAAAAACACGGGTCAGTGACATGATTCTGTGCCATCTATTGATTTAGCCAAAAACACTGACATTCATATTTAAAAGTAAAGGTTCTTTATTGGCATTGATGGTACCAGTATCCCTTTAAATGGCCTAGTTTCCTAGTGTGTGCCAGTTTGATAGCTGCTACTGATTATTTTCACCTGTGTTTCATTTAGCTCGCTTTTTGTCTATACATATAACCTTTAGTTTCAAATGCCGATGGTTATGCCGCCTTCACGTGTTATCGGAATTATCATAAATATGAGTTTCAGAGGTAAAAATTGCACATGAACGGCCTCTGGTGTCATGTTTACCACTGGGACGTTCAGAAATAATTTTGATACCCAAGTTCCCGAGATGGCCGTGGCATAACTGTTAAAAATGGCGGATGGGAGACAGGTGGCAGGTGTTTTATTAGTTTTTTCCCACAACAATTGAATTCTTGTCTTTTTGTTACAGTAGTACATATATACATAAATTAATAATCATTTGAAGCATATTGTGTATCTAAAAATCGCATCTAGTTGACCATCATTTCAGAATAGTGAGCAAGCTGACTATCTAGATTCTAGATAGTGTGGTAAAGCAGTTATACAACAGGATCATGTATGGCTGAAAACTATTGCCATTTGAGTCTTTAAGCAGCCTTATCTTGTCTACATTATGCCTTTATTGTGAATGTGATTATAAACTATATGCTTTCGTGTTGTGCTGCTGTGTTTGCCAGGTATTATGATTTTCTGGGACCGGGAAATGACTGAAATAGTTATAGTGTTAAAATAAAATTTTCCAAAGACGCACAAAAGTATGAACCTGGCGTCCTCCATTCTTTCCGACAACAAAGCGCCTGAACACAACAAGCTCGTGATCACGACTTCTGAAGTGGGAAGTAGGAAACTTCTGATAGCACGTGAAGGCGGCATTACTCTGCATCAGACTCTATTCCTCTGGGATCATCAGAGTCTCTGAAGCTCTTCCTCTGAAACTGGACTGATTCGGACCTTCAACCGTTGGTTCTCATTGAAGTCCATTATGTGGAGAAAAATCCTGGAATGTTTTCCTCAAAAAACGTCATTTATTTTCGACTGAAGAAAGGAAGACATTAAAATCTTGGATGAGATGGGGGAGAGGAAATTATCAGGAAATTAGTAATAGTGCAAGTATAAGTACATTCTGGAAGAGATAGATATTTTGTTACAGTACTTACAATAAATCAGTGAAACCGATAGGGTTGGGAAGGTTACTTTTAAAAATGTATTTCACTACAGATTACAAAATACATGCTTTAAAAAGTAATTTGTAATGTATTTCATTAGATTAGTAAGTTTTGTGACTTAATCTAGATACTTTACAATACTTTGGAATACTAATAAGGCATAGGGGACTTGGTTTTCCTCTGCAGATTATTTTAAACAACCTGTGTTTTCTACAATATTTGTTGAAGCAAAACAAATGCAGACAATCTTAGAAAAAGATGGGGGGTGTAAACTTGTTGAATTGGATAAACAGGGAAATTTATCCAAATGTATTTATGATGATCCCAGATCCCTCTTATTCTGTTAAAAGTATTACAAATGTGCATATTCTGCAAGGGTTATGAATCTTATAAGCAGAACTGTACGTTAGGATGATTTTGCGGAGAATTACCAATTATTGTTTACATTAATTGCCCGTTACAGTTTACATTAATTATTAAATTAATCACTTTTCGGATGTAGCACAAAGTAAAAATAGCATATTTTCTTAGTGATAAATGATATTTACACCAAGTGCAAATAGCTGTAGATGCTACTTACTAAGTGAAAATAGTGATTTTTTTACAAGTATTTATAAGTAGCAGTTCTTTGCAATCTGTGTAAATAGTGATTTGATGCTATTTATACTTTATTTTGACAGATACAATTTACACCTCAGTATTGTTGTGCATTAACAGGATGCAATAATAACAAAGAATCTGAATTATTAGATTTATTAAAATTATTAAACGAATCCCGCATTAATGGGACAATAAAAGCCCTCCCTACACCTACCCAGTATTATTACTAAACATTTTCTTAATTGTTATTGAAAGTAAATGCCTTTCCGATGTGATATGTAATGGCCAAAGGGGAGAAGAGCGAGAACTTGGTGTCAATACACTCGTTTAAAATGGTTTAATGTACCAATGGCGTAATAATATAGAACTCAAATGTTGTATTTTTAAATGCTAACTAGTTACATGTATTTGGTTACTACGATCTGTCATTATATGGAGAAGAGCCGCTTTGACATCCCTGAAAGTGGAAACCGATGTGAGTTTCAATCAGAATACCAGAGATAAACCAAAACAAACAAAAAAACAAAAAAAGTGATTGCATGATATATTGTTGCAGTCTTGACGAACTACACAACAACAACAACGCCCACAGTTTTACAATTTTACAGCGTGACCAAACTCTCCAAACTCACCGGATTTGGGATAAGTGACGATCAGGATGTCATCCGGACGGAAAGTGAACTCCTCGCAGTATTTCAGACTTTCAGGAGGGTGTAAATGCGTCGGCACATAAACCCCTTTATACACCGAGTACAGCTCTGCCTCTGTCATTTTCTGAAGCAAAGAACAAACCACAAACTACAGCTGAGAGCTGATGTTCATCGTGTAATACCGCGAGAACTCCAGGAATCCGCGGATGTGGTGTATGGCAAGCCGCCTTCACCTTCAAACAAAATAAGATTTTTTAAATTTATTTTTTAATATCAGGAACTACCAAGTAGTGCACAACACAACAACATTTAAAAAGCAAACATAAATTAACAACATAACGAAAAAGCCACAGCATACCAGAAATGCTCCCGACCACTAGGGGGCACTCGCAGCGCGGTAAACTTACTTTTCTTTTCGTAATTTTTCTTGACAATAAATGCCTTTCCCACTAATATAGGATCGGAAAAGGGAGTAGAGCTAGTTTAGCAAAAGGCGGATTCGAACATCAGCTAGATTTGTAAAAACTTGATGCCAAGTGTATTAGCGCTACACTATAACCACAGTAAACGATTCTGTGTTTTCCGTAATTTTGTCAGGCCCAACCAGACATTTAGTAAACAAGGCGATATATTTGTACTTAATGTAAGTGGCGTCTACTCCAGTAAAATTTTTGTGGGAGAGGACCCACCCACATTTTTTTGCTTCTGACACCCGTGTATGTAACAATTATATATCGACATGAAATATGAATTAAAAATCACCTACATGCGTTATATCACCATACTTATATTCGAGAATGCTTTGACCCGCTACCACGGCGCATGACGCCAAAAGGGAACGTCTGCCAATTCCACTATGTGGTTCAAATGTATAATTTGTAATAAAGGTGCACTATGCAACTTTCCCTCCACTGGAGGGCGCCTATTCAAAACAAATGCGTAGTTTGATGACGCAAAGTGTAAGCGCAACATCCTACTTCACATCACAGCCGCTGGAAAGCAGGACTCGGGCAGAAATCACGTTCATGCATGCGGTTATTAACGTTACTGTAGTGTAAAACCCAAAACCAATTGTAACGCAGATATGACGCAATTGACAGGCGACTTCCTCAAACGCTATGCTGACTCGTCCCGGTCCTTAGTTAAAATAGCAATTTTCTCACAATTTACAAATAGTTGGATTTACATGTTCAAATTCCTAAGTTGTGTTAAAAATCTTTTAATTAATAGAAATTATACGTCTCAATCATTTTACAGCACTCTGAGAGCCCCCTAGTGGTCGGAAGGATATCCGTTGTGTTGTGAACTTATGTTTGCTTTTTAAATTTTTTGTTTTGTGCACTACTGGGCCACTGTAGGAACTACATTTCCACTAGTAAAAACTATAATTCTTGATATCTGTAATTGTATTTTCACTAGTGAAATCTCACCATATACTGAATTGATCAAGAATTGATTTCTTACTAGTTCCAATTTCACATATTAGCAATCAATTTTTACTAGTAAAAATCATATTTTTGTTATTTCTGTAATTACATGGTAACTAGAGCAAATATAAATTCCTGATATCAATAACTCAATTTTCACAGTTAATTCTTGATATCTGTGAATGTATTTCAACATCTTTGTTATTTCTGATATCAGTATAATTTCAGATATCTAAAATGGCGTTCTAACTAACAATCATTCATGATATCAAAAATATATATTTTACAGTGTCTGTTTCATGTAGCTATAGCATTAATAACTATGAATTGTACAAAATTACACGCAACTAACCCTAAACCAAACCCTAAACCTATAATACACATATGTTGCTATTTAATATTACTCAGGGTAACAATTTATTTTACAGTGTCATTGTTACATTTCTGAAGTAATAACTATAAATTATGCATAATTACATGGAACTAACCCTAAACCAAACCCCTATTCCTAATTCTAACCCTAAGTACATGTAGCTATGTAACATTTGATCCACTGGAGAGGCGAGGTTTTGAACCCAAATGCAGTCTTTATTTGAACACTTAACATAAATCAATATCAAAACAAAGACTTGGCAAAACAAACAAAAGACTAGACTTGACTAAACTTGACTTGACATAGACTTGACTTGACTTGACAAACACTCACCAACAGCAGGTTACACGCATCAACATCATTAATAACTGACAAGGACTATGGCAAACATGAGGGCTTAAATACACAAGGGCAAGTGACAAAACGAGGGACACCTGTGAACAATGATAAACAATAAACCAATGAGAACAAGACACAGGAACACGAGGCAGGAACACATGAGGGCATGGAATCACATGACAAAGGACCACATGACAAGACCAGGAAGTGCATGACAAAACATGACAGTGAACATGAAACCTTAAAACATGAAACATGAACCTACACCAAAACACCTTTGTGACAGATCCCCCCCTCTATGGGCGGCCCCTGACGCCCATACATAAACCAAACAATCAACAAAGTCTTGGGGGGCGGACTTGGGGGAGGGATGGTGGGCCAGGCCCGTGCCAAGGCACCGGACCAGGACCCTGGCGTAGCTGGGACGGGCCTGGGAGCGTGGGCGGACCCGGACCGTGAGGCGTGGGCGGACCCGGACCGTGAGGCGTGGGCGGACCCGGACCGTGAGGCGTGGGCGGACCCGGACCGTGAGGCGTGGGCGGACCCGGACCGTGAGGCGTGGGCGGACCCGGACCGTGAGGCGTGGGCGGACCCGGACCGTGAGGCGTGGGCGGACCCGGACCGTGAGGCGTGGGCGGACCCGGACCGTGAGGCGTGGGCGGACCCGGACCGTGAGGCGTGGGCGGACCCGGACCGTGAGGCGTGGGCGGACCCGGACCGTGAGGCGTGGACGGGCTTGGACCCCCGGGCGTGGACGGGCTTGGACCCCCGGGCGTGGACGGGCTTGGACCCCCGGGCGTGGACGGGCTTGGACCCCCGGGCGTGGACGGGCTTGGACCCCCGGGCGTGGACGGGCTTGGACCCCCGGGCGTGGACGGGCTTGGACCCCCGGGCGTGGACGGGCTTGGACCCCCGGGCGTGGACGGGCTTGGACCCCCGGGCGTGGACAGGCTTGGACCCTCGGGCGTGGACAGGCTTGGACCCTCGGGCGTGGACAGGCTTGGACCCTCGGGCGTGGACAGGCTTGGACCCTCGGGCGTGGACAGGCTTGGACCCTCGGGCATGGACAGGCTTGGACCCTCGGGCGTGGACGGCCATGGCGGTAGAGACAGTTCAAGGGGCCATGGCGGTTCAGGCAGTTCAAGGGGCCATGGCGGTAGAGGCAGTTCAAGGGGCCATGGCGGTAGAGGCAGTTCAAGGGGCCATGGCGGTTCAGGCAGTTCAAGGGGCCATGGCGGTTCAGGCAGTTCAAGGGGCCCCTTGCCCCCCCCCAAAATTTTCTTGGAGGAAGCTACGGGCTTGTGGGCTGGAGCCAGGAAGTGGGCTGGAGCCGGAGCGGGCTCATGGGCTGGAGCCTGGACTGGGGCTGGAGCCGGAGCGGGCTCATGGGCTGGAGCCAGGACGTGGGCTGGAGCCGGAGCGGGCTCAAGGGCTGGAGCCAGGACGTGGGCTGGAGCCGGAGCGGGCTCATGGGCTGGAGCCTGGACTGGAGCTGGAGCCGGAGCGGGCTCATGGGCTGGAGCCTGGACTGGGGCTGGAGCCGGAGCGGGCTCATGGGCTGGAGCCAGGACGTGGGCTGGAGCCGGAGCGGGCTCAAGGGCTGGAGCCAGGACGTGGGCTGGAGCCGGAGCGGGCTCATGGGCTGGAGCCTGGACTGGAGCTGGAGCCGGAGCGGGCTCATGGGCTGGAGCCTGGACTGGGGCTGGAGCCGGAGCGGGCTCATGGGCTGGAGCCTGGACTGGGGCTGGAGCCGGAGCGGGCTCAAGGGCTGGAGCCAGGACGTGGGCTGGAGCTGGAGCGGGCTCGTGGCCTGGAGCATGGACGTGGCCTGGAGCATGGACGTGGCCTGGAGCATGGACGTGGCCTGGAGCATGGACGTGGCCTGGAGCATGGACGTGGCCTGGAGCATGGACGTGGCCTGGAGCATGGACGTGGCCTGGAGCATGGACGTGGCCTGGAGCATGGACGTGGCCTGGAGCATGGACGTGGCCTGGAGCATGGACGTGGCCTGGAGCATGGACGTGGCCTGGAGCATGGACGTGGCCTGGAGCATGGACGTGGGCTGGAGCATGGACGTGGGCTGGAGCATGGACGTGGGCTGGAGCATGGACGTGGGCTGGAGCATGGACGTGGGCTGGAGCATGGACTTCTGTGGGACTAGGGGGCTCCTCCTCCACAGTCCCCACCGTAAATGAGGAGCCACTAACCAGGAGGGCATGGTCAATGTATCCCTCCAGGGATAAGTGGATTTTCCCTCCTGGGAGATGGGAGCGCAGAGGTTCATTCAACCCAAATCTAAAAATGTCTTTCAGCGCCACATCATTAAAATCCACCGCATGAGAGAGTCCACAAAACTCCACCACATAGTCCTCGAGGCAACGGTGGCCCTGGCGGAGACGCAACAGGCAAACTGCTGGGTTCATTTTGAAGGGTCAGTTATTCTGTAACATTTGATCCACTGGAGAGGCGAGGTTTTGAACCCAAATGCAGTCTTTATTTGAACACTTAACATAAATCAATATCAAAACAAAGACTTGGCAAAACAAACAAAAGACTAGACTTGACTAAACTTGACTTGACATAGACTTGACTTGACTTGACAAACACTCACCAACAGCAGGTTACACGCATCAACATCATTAATAACTGACAAGGACTATGGCAAACATGAGGGCTTAAATACACAAGGGCAAGTGACAAAACGAGGGACACCTGTGAACAATGATAAACAATAAACCAATGAGAACAAGACACAGGAACACGAGGCAGGAACACATGAGGGCATGGAATCACATGACAAAGGACCACATGACAAGACCAGGAAGTGCATGACAAAACATGACAGTGAACATGAAACCTTAAAACATGAAACATGAACCTACACCAAAACACCTTTGTGACAAGCTAATATCACTTATTGCTTAAATATATAATTAAATGATAAATTATACTATATATATATATATATATACAATTATAAATTACTATAAATTATGCATAATTACATGGAACTAACCCTAAACCAAACCCCTATTCCTAATTCTAACCCTAAGTACATGTAGCTAATATCACTTATTGCTTAAATATATAATTAAATGATAAATTATACTATATATATATATACAATTATAAATTACTATAAATTATGCATAATTACATGGAACTAACCCTAAACCAAACCCCTATTCCTAATTCTAACCCTAAGTACATGTAGCTAATATCACTTATTGCTTAAATATATAATTAAATGATAAATTATACTATATATATATATATATATATATATATATATATATATATATATATATATATATATATACAATTATAAATTACTATAAATTATGCATAATTACATGCAACAAACCCTAAACCAAACCCATATTCCTAATCCTAACCCTATAGTAAGTACATGTAGCTAATATCACTTAGTGATTAAATATATAATTGTAACAATGACACTTTAAAATAAAGTGTAACCTGAACATTTTTCAATTCATTTGTACTAGTAACCGTGTAATTATTGATATCACAAATGACTATTTTTACTGGTGAGATTTCTGATGTTTGAAATTGGAATTTCAACAATTGAATTTGAATAATGTTTAACTCGTGAAAATACAATTACAGATATCAAGAATTTGTATTTCTGTGAGTTATGACATTATTGTTGATATCAAAAATTAGCATTTTAACTTGTGAACATTGAATAGTTGATCTCAAGAATTCATATTCTGGGAATGAATGAAGGTAAACCCGGCTTGCCATAGATGTTGTTCGTGATGGCGAGATGGACCTTCACATAATCCACACATGTACTCTTTCAAAAGAGTTTATCATGTAAAGAAAGCAAATGCATGTCATAAGTATTTATTTCATTGTGCAAGACTTCTTGTTCTTGACACTTACTGGGAATTATTCCCTTGCTGTAGGGTATCTGCCAAAAACAAGATTGCATGTGTGGTTTATGTAATAAATCAGACTTTTATGACTCATATAGTCTGATATAGTGAGAATTTGGGTAAAAAAACAGCACAAATATGCAGTTTGGTGCAGATACTGATATTTATATGGCTTTATATGGACGCTTGTGTTGTAATTTATAACAGTATAGCAGATAAAATGCATATAAATATCAATATCTGCCAATAATATGTCTTCGTGAGATGATAAATGCTTAGTTTGATGATCAAAGAATTTAAAAAAAATTACACAATGACGGACAAATAAACCAAATAAAACTAAGCCAACCGTTTATTTCATACATTATGCAATAAATTATTGCATTTTGAATCACAAAATTAAAATAAAATAAAATGGAAATGTCCCATAAATGCCAATAATTACATTATTGCTATTTTTAATAGTTTTTTATTTAAAGAATGAAATTAACAATGTTTGTTGATGTATTTTTCAGTCCCACGGAAATCTGAATTTCACATCTTTCATCTTGTCTTTGTACACAGCATCAAATCGCTGCTCTTGAGCCTCGGTGAAATGATTCTTCCAGTCGCCTGCGATTCCTGACGGGATAAAAGACGAGATTACAGAAACTCTGTGAACATGAACACATGATATTCCAGGTCAACGCTCTGGATAATTCACCCAAACATGACTTCAGTCTCGTTTCCGAGTCCAAGCTGGAGCTTTTGCACATTTTTTGGAGCCTTAAAGAGTTATCTCACCCCAAAAAAATGAAATGTCTGTCATTAACTCCTCCCCCTAATGTCGCTCCACACCCGTAAGACCTCCGCTCATCTTCACACACAGTTTAAGATATTTTATATTTAGTCCGAGAGCGTATGCAAGTGTATGCACACTATACTGTCCATGTCAAGAGACTCTAATTAACCCACTGATGTCTCATATGGACTACTGTGATGATGTTTTTAGTCCCTTTCTGGACATGGACAGTATAGTGTGCATACACTTGCATACGCTCTCGGACTAAATATAAAATATCTTAAACTGTGTGTGAAGATGAACGGAGGTCTTACGGGTGTGGAGCGACATTAGGGAGAGGAGTTAATGACAGACATTTCATTTTTGGCTGAACTAACCCTTTAATGCACATTCATTCTGGGGGTGAGTAAATGATGGCAGGTTTTTCATTATTGGCAAGAAGAATTAATTACCTTTCCTCATGAATTCAGATTTCTTCTGGTTCATGAATTCCTCAGGAACCAGAGACAGGTTGGACATTTTGTTTTGCTTCATGTTCTTGAAAACGCAGTGGTCAGCGATCTTCTCCGTCACGTCCGGCTTCAGAGATTTCCCGAGAAACTGGGCGATTTTCTCCACCGATCCTTTCAAATCCTGCCGAAGATTTGAATGATCACAAGTTGGAAATCATGATGCATTGAAGGAGATCAACTCCAAATGTGAATAATAAGCCATTATGCAGCCTGCTTGATTGATTGTTTTAAATGGACATGTGTAAGTGAAGTTCCGCGTGAAGAGACTTTGGACTTTTCAACGTTCAAGCGAGGTTCGAGGACACGCAGAGATTGGACAAGAGAGACCTTGAAAAAGACCTTGGACTACTTGGAAATATTACAACTTCTGATAACATTAACCTTGTCAGTATGTCAGTAAAGTTGTCAGTATTTTTCACCCAGATTTCACTTCACATAGCCTGGGAATAATAAATAATAAGATTAAAGGTGTCATGATCATAAAGCTTGGGACATACTCTGCTAGAACAAAGAAATGTGTTCGTTTTCTCGAGGTGGCACAAGAACAAAGTTCGCTCTGGCCAGTACATTCCATACTTCACAAGAAAAAGGCAGGTGCCTAACAACTCCGCTTCACCGCATTAACCCCGCCCACTTTAAATTTCTGACCAATCACACAATACACCTTAAAAAAATTTTTTTTTAAATAAGTTACATGGTTGCCTTAAAATTGAGTTCATTTAAATTAAGAATTTGAGCTATTACAATGAACATTTTTGAGAATCGACAACCTTCATTCAAATATTATTAAAAGATTTTGTAAGCATTTTGGGTAATTGTGTGTTTAATTTGTGATGACGCAGCCAAATTGTGCTATTTTCATGATTTATCACATTTTTTATGTGGTTCAGAAACAATAATATGTTGAGTTTCTATTTATTTAACCAATTTCCTTCATTGTATCACCTCAAATTTTTTATTTCAAAAACTAAAAATTTTAAGGCAACCAGGTTACTTACTTTTTTTTAAGTTAAACCAACAAAAATATTTTACAGTGTGGTTCTTGGACACCCGCACGAAAAAAGTTCTGCTCAGACGACGTGGCGTCATTTTGTTTTCGCAGTCCTGGGAGCGAGAACTTTTTTCTCTGTTCTTGTGGAATATTTAACAGCCTTAAGTCTCGCTCGAGCTACTCCTCTGCAGAGAGGAAGCCAAACCAATCTCACCCGACGGTTATCTGCAGATTACAGAGACCATGAACTCTGACAGGTGTGATAAAGTCATAAACTCACCCTGCATATGCACTCCTGCTGTGGGAAGTGCCAAGTTAATCTTCTGTTCTGAGCACTTTCAGGTCAAAATGCATTTCTTTGTCCTTTCTGTAATCGTGTGCTTCCCATAGACTGTAAAAAAATATGTCTGTAGTGTCCGTGACGTCACCCATAGGATTCCGATAAGCCGTTTTGAAGCGTAAAGTAGAGTCGAGCCGACGCCATCTTATGAGCGAGTCATCGCACGTCACTCCCGGATAACAGAAAATGGGCAAAGAGGCGGGATGTGGGCGGAGCTTAGGTGACGCAATGACTGTAGACGGCGGATAAATGGCTATCCACCTGTCACTCAAAGTAATCACGCCCTTAATTATGCAGAACTTTAAGGCTTTATATAACGTAAACAATGAGTTATAAAAAAATTCACCCCCTCACAGTCGTCATGAAGGTCAAAATTAGCCGTATAGACCAAAACCACAATTTGTCCCAGACTGTAAACGTGTTTTTTTCTGCTGTTAAGTTGGGCATTTTAACATGAGCTCAATGAGATTCTGCTCCTTCTGGAGCCGCTCTAGTGGCCAGTGGAGGAACTGCAGTTTAAGTCACTTCTGTATTGGCTTCAAGAGAGATCGCGGGATGTTGCCGCTTACTTCCCTACGATACAGTACAGTATGTGACAGAAAAGTCTGAGGAGAAGGCAAAAAGTGTGCATACGACAGACACTTTACTTTCCCATGAGTACACAGGAGACGATTCCTGCAGGTGACATGATGCTACTCTGTTGACCTCTGTGTATTCAGACAAGCTGTAGGGAGGTATCATAAACTGTAAAAAAATATGAAGGTAGTGTCCGTGACGTCACCCATAGGATTCTGAAGAGCCGTTCTGAAGCTTAAAGTAGAGACGTGATGACTAACAGACAGCGGATAAATGGCTACCCACCTGTCACTCAAAGTGGCCACACCCTTAATTATGCAGAACTTTAAGGCTTTATATAATGTAAACGAATGAGCAAAAAAAATTCACCCCCCTCACAGTCGTCATGAAGGGTAAAATAAGCCGTATAGACCAAAACCACAATTTGTACCAGGCTGTAAACGTGTTTTTTCTGCTGTAAAGTTGGGCATTTTAAAATGACCTCAATGAGATTCTGCTCCTTCTGGAGCCGCTCTAGTGGCCAGTGGAGGAACTGCAGTTTAAGTCACTTCAGTATTGGCTTCAACAGAAATTAGGGGAGGAGCCGCTTGTGAAGTATTTGCTTTTGGACGCAGCGTTTGGTTGCTATAGTTACTGATTATGTTGTGCACCTGTTCCTTGTTTAGTTCAGTTCGTCTGTTTTTGTCATTAATTCAGTTTGCATTGTTCCAGAGTGTTTTGTTCTTGCTTAATCAAAGACGTTTGCATTGAGATCCTCGCCTCCACTCTTCTGATTTAAACCAACCCATGACATGAAGAAGCTACTTACAGCGATCATCTCCTCATAGAAAATGTTCAGTATGGATTCTTGTTCTTCGGCATTAAGCCAACCTTTCACATGATCAAACCAGGAGCCGAACATGACTGTGGAGAGAAGAAATCACGCTTGAATCACACAAAAAGCTTTAATACAGCACAAAGTGGAATAAAGAAAGACTGCCTGTTTAATCACCATATCAGGGCATGAAATACTGCACACGTTGCCATTTTAATCTATCCAGTCAAATTATATGAAGCCTCAACAGAAGTTTAAAGGGGTCATGAACTGCGAAATACATTTTTCCTTGAGCTTTTGACATATATAAGAGGTAATCTTACTATAAGAATATCCTGAAAACTTCCCTGTTAGACCAAAAACAGCTTTTATTGTAACCAAACCCAGAGATCGACTCATTGCCTATAATAGATACCGAAAGACCGCCTCTGGAGAAGAAGATCGACGCCTACTTCATCATCGCAACTTTGGCCCCGCCCACTTCATCGTCACAACGTTGGCCACGCCCACTGGAGTGTTAGTGAGATGACGAGGAGAGACGAACGGACTACAAATAACATCACCTTCCATAGGATCTTAATGAATGAGCTGAAGTCTCACAGCGGCCAATCACAGCAGTGGGCGTTTACACTGAAGTCTCACAGCAGCCAATCACAGCAGTGGACACAGTAGACACGCCTCTTCAAACAGCATTCAAATCAGAGGCTTAAATCAGGCTAGGGAAAAGGCCTTTTATTTCTAAATTATGAACATTTTTGATGTAAAATTATACTGACATTATAAGTGCACACCAGGAAACAATACAAAAGAATGCAGTTCATGACCCCTTTAAATGCAGACCAGTTTTTGACGCTGTGGATGAGAACGAGAGCTGAATTCCTACTGTTTCCGTCAAGGAACTTCTCCATGAACTCGTCTTGAGTGCCCGGGTTCACCAGGTACGAGGCCATCCCATAATAGTGATATGAAGACGTGAACACATCCTTCGGGTTACGCATGACATACAGAACCTGAAGCACAGCGAGAGCAAAACATGCAAAAGAGGCACTTTATCAAACAGTCACAATGATGAGGATTTATTACATCTTAAAGTGCATGTGAGCGTTTTTACCCTGGGCTTTATCTTGAAGTAAGACTCGTTCATCATTCGGTGATGGAAGTGAGTAGCAAAGATGCGAGGCGACGGCCTCTGCTCCAAACTGAGCAGAATCGCGCGGTGTTCCTCCAGCCACGGCACTCGGTCCCAGTTCGGCACCGTCAGCACAGGCGTCATATCGCCCTCGCTCACTATCAAGGGCACGACCTCCTGCATCCATGTTGTGCCTGAGCCCAAAAAACACGGGTCAGTGACATGATTCTGTGCCATCTATTGATTTAGCCAAAAACACTGACACATGCTCTGCACAAATGCTCTTCTTATTTAGTAATTTTGTCTTGTTTCTAGTCCAAATATCTACAAAATCTTAAATAGAGATGCATTTACTAGATATTTTGCTTGTTTTCTGGGGGGAAAAAATCTAAATCAGGCAAAATGATCTGCTAATGGGGTGAGAAAAATAATCTTATTTCTGATTGGGACGGAAACAAGAAACAAGTAAATTAGAGTAAATTAGATTACGGTACATATTACTCTCTCAAAAAATATGATTCAAATATAGCCATGAAACGGCTCTTTTAATTCATTCAAATAAATAAAATATAGATTCTTATAAACTGACCAAAGTATTACAAATGTGAGAAGGATACATGCAAATTTTGATATTAATTCACTACTGTATTATTTATAATTCTTTTACAGTCTATACACAGAATATAGTTAAATTAAAACAGAAGTAACTGTAATTAAATTACAGAAAAAAGACTAATCACTAATTTTACTTTTTCAAGGAAAAAGCCATTCAATTAAAGTGCTTTTGGCCCACCTTAGCTTCATGTATTTTGAAATATAGTTAAAGAATACTGCGTAATGCAAACATTTATGATTTACTGATGCATACTTTAATGTCGTTTCCATTCAAACTGACATGTCATGTATTTACATATTTGTATTGCACGTTATTAACTTAAATATAGTATATTCAAATTATCTTAACTTTTAATCTAATATTATGTAGGTCAATACAGTAAAAAGAAATGCTCTTCTTTGAAGCATGACAAAATATTTGCTATAATTGTATTGCAAAGTCCACTTTTAAGTGTAGTAATGTCAAGGAACATTCACTCTTTACACTCAAGTCGTTTTTAAACGCTCTTAAGTTTTAAAGTAGGCTACACTACAAGTGCAGATTGAATGCATTTGATTTTCTCCTCATTTTTTAATTTGACGTCAGTGCATGATAAAGTGACCAAACTCTCCAAACTCACCGGATTTGGGATAAGTGACGATCAGGATGTCATCCGGACGGAAAGTGAACTCCTCGCAGTATTTCAGACTTTCAGGAGGGTGTAAATGCGTCGGCACATACACCCCTTTATGCACTGCGTACAACTCTGCCTCTGTCATTTTCTGAAGCAAATAACCACAAACTACAGCTTAGAGCTGATGTTCATCGTGTAATACCGCGAGAACTCCAGGAATCCGCGGATGTGGTGTATGGCAAGCCGCATTCACCTTCATGTAATCAACATCTCTTTGGCAATAAGTGCATAAGTTAATGTTCCTGAAGCAACAATTATTTTCTTACCAATTACAATTCTATTTGCTGCAGTGAAGTATAAAGTCTTTAAGATACCTACTATAATTTATAAAATATCCCAGGTAGTTATTAATTCGTTAATAATTCGTTACATTTATATAGCACTTTTCTAGGCACTCAAAGCGCTTACATAGAAGGGGGGAATCTCCTCAGCCACCACCAATGTGCAGCATCCACCTGGATGATGCGACGGCAGCCATATTGCGCCAGAATGCTCACCACACACCAGCTGATTGGTGGAGAGGAGACCGAGTGATGAAGCCAATCAGGATATGGGGATTATTAGGAGGCCATGATGGACTGAGGCCAGTGGGCAAATTTGGCCAGGATGCCGGGGTTACACCCCTACTCTTTATCAAAGGACATCCTGGGATTTTTAACGACCACAGAGAGTCAGGACCTCGGTTTAACGTCTCATCTGAAAGACGGGCTTTTGATGCATTTTGATGCAGAAATGTTTTACACATTTATATTAGGCTAATTTAATTACTTAAATATATACTGGAGCGAATTCTAAACGAGCATTTACGTTATACGTCAGCCACACTCAAGCACACGGATAAAGCTTGCCACAAAGAACAGCAAAAGTAATCATAATGAATGTGTCAAAAATAGCAAGGAGATATTAATAGTTTATTAATAAATTAGGTTTTTTCTTTGTCATTACCGGCTGCAAAGATGAAGTTGACGACGCTGACTCTCCATCTCCGCAGTAGTGGACCAAGAGAGAAATTATATGTCATACAGATACTATTTCTTTTCGTTTTGAATTGTTTAGTTTAAAAGACATATTTTATGAGTTTCAGTTCATCTATTAGAAACACTCTAGTTATTAGCGGCATGATTATATTGTCTGCTATATTAGTATATTATTTATTAAATCCAGGCAATTGGCTGATGAAACATTGATCAAAATTAAGATACAATTTATACAAAACGAAATTCATTTTAAAGAAAGGCTTTCAACAAAAAAGAAGTGGTCAAAATATGTCTTCCAACATATTGTGCATATAATGTATCCTATACTCATGGTGTTCACTTTTCATAATCAACAGTTGAAATTATATGAAAAATTATATAATATTTAAACATACATTTTAAATGGCTACAAGTATAGTGCAACATAGGGAATCAAATTTAATGTTGTGAAGTAAAAAATGATGGGTGGGTCCCACCGAACATTTTTCCTGGAGTAGAGACAATTTACATTCAGTGCCAATAGTCTGCATCATTTACAGACGTCTGGTTGGGCCAGACAAAATTACAAAAGTCACCAAATCATTAACAGTGACAATAGTGTAGCGGTAAGACCCATGGTAGAAAGTTTTCGACGCAAATCGACCCGAGGTTCGATCCACCTTTTGCCGAACTCGCTCTACTCCATTTTCCCATCACATATCAGTTCGAAAAGGCATTTATTTTCCATAAAAAATGTCAAAAGTGAAAATAGAGTTTCATGTGTGTTCATTAAGTGTTTATTGGTTAGGTGTAGGTGAACAGATTTATAGACAGTAAAAGTGTGTCCAATATCATTGGTTTAAAAAGAGTTATTTAGGATGCTGAACAAGGTGATCTTTCCCTCACACACACACACACACACACACACACACACACACACACACACACACACACACACACACACACACACACACACACACACACACACAAACACACTTCTTTAGTGACATTGTTGATCTCCTGTCTAAACACACAACTGACGGCTCCATAACACGAACCAAGCTCGTTGATGTGTGTGTGTGTGTGTGTGTGTGTGTGTGTGTGTGTGCTCATCCGGGAGAAGTGCCCATTTAAGGAGTTCCACCCTTTATGACATCATACAGGGCCATACTCAAAAAACGTTCTGAAACTTGTTTGAATCCTGAAGGTGTGTTTATCATGAGATTCAACTCTTTAACAGTGTAAACAGACAGAATGCATGAAATAGCATTAGACCCCACTTTAAAAAGGCTAAAATTGTATGTTTCATGTTTTATATATGTGCTGTTTTATGCCTGTAATAAATGGCTGTATGAATTTGGCACGAGAGACCAATGGCATTTACACTCAAAGTTGTTAAACTAAAACTAAGCAGCCAACCTTTTATTTCATACATCATGCAATAAATTAAAATGCAGTCAGTTCTGAAGGCACATTACATATACATTAATTATTCCAATCATTCTTATGTATTTAATAAGAAAAAATCTATTAAAATGCAAAGATTACACAATTAAGATGATAATAAAAAGGGACCTGTACATATAAAACCAGATGTTAAAAAATAATGTAATTTTTTTTCTCTCTATCAGTGTCAGTTTTTCTGAGCTCCTGAAACGGTCCATTGTAGTCTTGAGTTTCTTCCGGGAACCAACACGTCACAATATTCCTCATTATAATAATTCATACGGAGAATAAAGGGGCGGGGTCTGATTGAGTTAGTTAGTTGTGTGTTGAAACTGTGGGTTATGGTAAGAGGCGTGACATTTCCCAAATACCAATCACAACACACTGCTCCAGCCAACCAATCAGAGCACAGTGTGCTTTTCAGAAGGAGGGGCTTCATATAGACAGAGCGTTACTGACAGACTGGGAAGAGAGGAGCCGCAACAATGGAGAATATGAGGAAATAATCAACATTCAAGCTGGAAAACCTGCTCTAGTAGAGTCAGAAAACAAAATGGCATGGCTTTAAGCTCTATTTAGGCAGGAAGTTTTGTCCTTGTTTCTTTTGTAGTGCTGCAGGATCTGGAAACCAGTAGCCGAGGTTTGTCTCCTGACTTCTGAATGAGCTCCAGGCCACTAGAGGAAGAAGAAGCAATGTTGTTCACGTATGTACAAAATAACATATAATGTGCTTGAAGTAATAATGCACATCAGACAGTCATTCTGTAATCCTCCTCACGTCTGATAATCGACTCCCGCCAGGTCGAGTCCATTCACTGCTAGTATGCGATCGCCTTCTCTGAGCCGCTGGGATAAAGCAGCAGGAGAATCGGGAAGAATGGATTTGATGTAAATCCCACTGACGCTAAATGGTGCTTCCTGCGGAAAACAAATGATTGTTAATCTGTATGGCAGCTCTGCAATGAAAACATATCAACCGAACAGTCTTTGTTTATTAAAGGGCTGGTTGATTATGATTTGACTTGTTTAGCTTTAGTCGCTGTTTGAGCAGAAACAACATCTGCAAAGTAAACGACGCTCAAAGCAAAGGGAGATATTTTCTTTTTCAGAAATCTCTTTTTAAGGACTACAACAAATAGTTTATGACTCCATTGGCAGATATTTGCTCTTGTTTTAAGCACAAACTCACTCCAGTTATTTCTCTTCTCCAGTGAATGTGTCTTGATTTGTGAATGTTTAGATGTGTGCTGGAAAACATGACAGAAACCCTTTTTTGTGCAGTGTGCAAATAACCATTTTAACCACAAGGGGGTGCTGTTGAGTTGTAAGGAAACTGTAATATTATATTAATATCACGTTATTTATGACATGCTTTATAGAAAGGATTTGTTGTGATCAGAGTACCTGCATGATATTCCAACTAATTCACATAATTAACCACAAATAACTGCATATATCAATATTTGCTGAGAAAAGTCTCTAAATGAAGATTTACATTGTTTTTGCAAAAGAGATCAAGATAACTACCGTCTTAAAGTCACCATGAACTCAAAATGGACAAATGTTATTTTTTTATTGAATATTGCAGTGTTAAATATAAATTATTTATGGGTGCACATCATTCCTGGCATGTTATATTGACTTAAAACCGTTACTCTTTGACATAACTTGATGTTTTATTTTCAAATAACATGTTTCAGTCAAGTGACCCAAACAAACTGGACTTTTACTTCCCATCATGCTTTGCAAATGGGCTGAATTCGGAGAGTAAATGTTTAAATAAAGTGCTACTTTATGCATTTTTAACAAGATGAGAAAATGGAGAGATTTTTTAATGTTTAATGTTATGTTGGTATTTAAAAGTGTGATATGTTAGTGTGATGTTTCCATTGTGGTGACGCGTAGAGTGTGTGTTAAGGCTGAGGACCTGTTAATACCAATTAAAGTTGTTTTAATAATACAAAAACTATTTAGGGCATTCCATGGATGCAACATAACCATCCTCAGGCTAGTCAATAATATTTTGTAAAATAGGGTTTAAGGGTCCAGATTATAAGATTAGCAGGAAGATGATTTTCCATTGCTGTCCTCACCTGTCCGTCCACCAGCATCAGACCCAGGCCACACACTGCTCTCTGCAGCTCCAGCACAAACACATCCTCTCCAACCTCACACTCGGCACTCTCGCCTGCAAACACACACTCCTGCTTCAGTGTTTCAAACATCACCTCCAGAAAGCTTGCACTGCAAAAAATGCTCTTCTTATCTAGTATTTTTTTCTTGTTTCCAGTCCAAATATCTAAATATTCTTAAATCAAGATGCATTTAGTAGATAAGTAAAATGACAAAAATATATTTTGGCTTGTTTTCTGGGGGAAAATATCAAAATGAAGCGAGTTTTTGCCTAAAACAGGCAAAATGATACGGAGCCCCGCATATTACATGCAAGAAAAAAAAGGTAAATCGTGCGCACAATTTAGCCGACTAGTTTTTTACTGCATGTCTTTTGCGAGGCTCCGTAAAATGATTTGCCAATGGGTGAGAAAAATAATCTTATTTCTGTTTGGGACGGAAACAAGAAACAAGATTATTTTTCTCACCTCATTGGCAGATCATTTTGCCTGTTTTAAAGCAGTGGTTCGGTGTTTTTTTTTCTAGGCTTGGTTGTGTTTATGGGGCGCAGGATAACATGTCTTGATACTTCTTCTTTTTAAACGCCGTATTTTTCTTCTATTCTCCCTTTATTCCACACCGCTGTCTGTCCTTTGAACGGCTCGTCTGCTTCCTGCTTCTCTGAAGCCCCTCCCTCTGAAAAACGCAATGGTCTTAGATTGGTCAGATGGCCAAATGTAGTTTCCTGTATTTTTATTGGTTGAAGTGCCAAGCACAGGTTAAGGCCACGCCCCTTCCCATTAAGGGCAGAAGTCACATCTGCGGAGACTAGCGAGGGTTTATGATGTCACCAACCCAGGAAGAAGCTCGTTGTAGTCCAGACCGGCCATTTTTGTAGGCAATAAACTGCCGTAACTTTAAAAGACAATATCTCTGTTTGCAGTGAACTTTCAGCGCTGTAACTTTGCAGAGACTGTTAATGCTCAAGCAGCGACATTACACACTAACTAAAGTTAAACAAGTCAAATCGCATGCAAACACCTTTTTAAGCAAAAACTCCCTTCATTTTGATTTTATTTTCAACAAAACAAGAAAAAATATCATGTCATTTTGTTTATCTAGTAAATGCTTTTTGATTTAAGAATTGTTAGATATTTAGTCTAGAACAAGACAAAAATACTAAGTAAGAAGAGCATTTTTTGCAGTTTATGAATGACGTCCGTCACCTTCCTCCTGTCTGACTGCGGCGATGCATCCGGCCGTCTGAGGGTTTGAATCCGTGTCTGAATCCGTCAGCTCCAGGTTTTGCGGCGTGTTCGGCGGGGTCAATAAACAGGACGGGTCGTCTTTATGCTGGAGCTCCAGATTCTGCAGCTTTTTGGTTAAAAGAGCTTCACACGAGTCCCAGCCGTGAGGAAACACCAGCTCCAGCTGAGCTTTTGGGTGAACATCCAGTTTGGAGAGTTTGGCCTCAGTCGGGACCAGCTGGAATAGAAGAGTTTAACAGAGTTTCTGCAAGTCTTAAAAGGAGAGTTCACCTAAAAATGAGCCTGTGATGTTTATCTGCTGACCCCCAGGGCATCCAACATGTAGGTGTGTTTGTTTCTTCAGGAGAACACAAATGAAGATTTTTAACTCAACCGTTGTTGTGTGCCAGTCATAATGCATGTGAATGGGTAACAAAGCGCTGGTTTGACCTTATCAGACGGCAGTAATAGCGGATGGGAACACTAGATGAGATTCGTCTGATATGAGGTAAAAAAAATAACATAAATGCTGTTGTGTTTCTCACAGAAACCGATCGGTTTGTGTCTTAAGACATCAGTGTGTCGTCACGAGCAGCAGGTTTTTGTGCATCTTTTCTAAGTATGTTTTTTTTTTTTTGCTCTCATAGAGTTGTTCCCCATTCACATCATTATATGACCGACACACAGCAACGTTGAGTTAAAAATCTTCATTTGTGTTCTCCTGAAGAAACAAACACACCTACATGTTGAAGCTCTGGGGGTCAGCAGATCAACATCACAGGCTCATTTTTGGGTGAACTAATCCTTTAAACTCTTAATTTGACCTTCTACAATTTAAGACCTTAAAAAGGGCTGTATTTCCAGAATGCTTTGGAATATAAATGTATATATGTTTTAAAGAAAACACTTGGAAACATTTTGCTGAAGTGAAAGCCATTCAAAATATGAAAATATGAAAAAGTTATGGAACTAAATTAACTGTAAATGAAAAATACTGTACTAAATATTTTGTATTTTCTACAGTCCCTGACAAAAGTCTTGTCGCTTATCTATTTTCTAGAAATACCTGATATTAACCTGACTTTTAATTAATTAATTGGTGTTAGAAATAGCTCATATGAAAAGCTAAAACCCTCCCAAATGATGTTTAATGCACTGAAATAAATAATGTTCACAGAAAAAATATTTATCATTTAATCAAGACAGAAAGGTCAAATTTTGGCAAGACAAAAGTTTTGTCGCCTATACAGAAATTGAACAAATTTACTGCAAATACAAAAATATGTCAGCAAATTAAGTTGTGGTGCTGTGAGATCCAAATTTAATATCTTGTATGACTTCCATGAGCTTGAAGGACTGCATCCATGCGGTTTGGCAAGGATTCATACAATTTATTGATGAAGTCTTCAGGAATAGCTAAGAAAGCAGTCTTGCATGCCTCCCAGAGTTCATCAGTATTCTTTGGTTTCGTCTTCCATGCGTCCTCTTTCATCCTACCCCACATATGCTCAATGATGTTCATGTCTGGTGACTGGGCTGGCCAATCCTGGAGCATCTTGATCTTCTTCGTCTTGAGGAACTTTGATGTGGAGATGGAAGTATGCGATGGAGCACCGTCCTGCTGCAGAATTTGGCCTCTTTTATGGTTGGGAATAAGAGGTAGCTAAGATTTCTTGGTATTTTAGACTATTGATGTTGCCTTCCACCCTGCAGATCTCTCGCACACCCCCATACTGGATGTAACCCCAGACCATGAATTTTCCGCCACCAAACTTCACTGTTCTTCAATGTTCTTCAAAATTCAATATTTGTGGCGACTGTGGTGTAATTCAACAGAAGATTCATCTGAAAATCCACCTTCTGCCACTTTTCCAGCATCCATCCTTTTAGCTGGCTGTGGGCCTTGGCAAATGCCACACGGTTTTTCAATTGTCTTTTGTTTAGTGCTGGCTTCTGGGCACTGATTCGACCATGGAGGCCATTTCGAGACAGAATCCGACAAACTGTTCTGGTTGACACAGGGACTTCAGGTGACCAGGTCTCGTGGAGCTCTGCTGCAGTGGAAAATGGGCTGGCCTTGGATTTTCGAGCCAACAAACGGTCCTCTCGAGCAGGGACGTGCACAGGATTTTTGAGGGGCAGTTGCTCTGACCTAAAAAAGGGACACCCCCCCCCCCCCCCCCACCCCTCATGATCTGTCCAATTACATATTATTGTTATTGCCATTATCATTATTATTTCAATGCCCCCTAGTGGTATTTATGTTCTGCTCAGGAAAAATATCATAGGTGGGGCTATTTTTTTGCAGGGGGGTCTGAGGGTTTCTTCGCCAAGAATTTTTTTTATTTCGTAGATGTGATTTCCTGCATTTTGGTGCGTTTGAGCCCATTTCCCTTGCCTATACCAATAAAGAACTCAAACCAGTCAATATCAATAGTCTAATAAAAAAAGACAATATTAATTTAACTGCCATCAACAGTTTATGATCGTCCGTTTGTTATACCTTTCCGACAACGTTAAGTCTCACCCGACAACGGCGACAATCTCTTTCTAGTGCCGCTCATGCAGGCTCAGCCAGGGCGGTTAGAAGGATTTTGGGGGCCCCAAGCAAAATGGACATGGCTAACTTTCTACAGATAAACGGGTAATGATTAAAAAATGTTTGTAAAACTTTAAGAAACCATTTTTAAAACATCTATAAACATTACATAGATAGACAGACCAAATATTCCTAACACTTTGTTAAGGGTTACTAGTTGGTTTGTAAACTGTCTATAAACATTATCTGGATGGTTATTATGAAGTTGCAACAGATGACTATAATACCTGTTAAATAGTTAATAAACAGTAACAGTAAAACATGTGGGTTGTCCTGATACTGTACTTCAAAATGCAACAGTGTAAAAATTGCCACACCGAATAAAGTAACTGTTCAAGATCCATTGGTAACTTATAAAAATAATATCATATTTGCATAAACTGTTACTACCAAATATCCCGACACTAGCACATTAAGATAAGCTATGAAAAAAAAATTTTGGTTTCTGGTTAAATAATGTTTATAATAATAGTTAATGCTATGTTAACTATTCCAGGTTATTTATGCATAGCATAAAAATAGTTAGTATAGCATGCGCATGCTATGCCACTTTCATCAAAACCTATTACAAAGCTATAGCAATTTTATGTCATTAAATACGATAAACAGTTATTCTGGAACAGATCTGCTTCTTCCTTATCCCGTTAAAAAACATCTTACAGTAAGTAACCATATTCCATCCGTTTGAAAAAAAAGTTGCACTGTTACAAGCAGCATTTGCCAGGCAGGTAACGTTAGCTAACATAAACATATTTTTGCTAGCCTACCTGCTGCAAAATTACACCATTTTTGTTCAAATAAAGCTACTTTATATAGTGTAATTTATCACTTACCACTATCTTGTTTTTTCTCTTTTTTCTTTTCTGGCTTCCTAAAGCATAATTCCGCTTCATGATCGCCGAGGAGGTTTTGTATTTGCCGGCAGCAGAGATTGCGTGGTTGGGTGGCTGTTGTCAGACGACTGAGAGGGCCCCCTTGAGGGGGATTCCGATGACAGTGTCATTGCACTTTACTGCATTGACTATCAAAGGGGCGCTCAAGCAGTTTGTCGTTGCATTTTATTCTTAACCTGTCGCTGTCTTGAGGCCCCAGGCCAGCTCGGTGCCCCAAGCAATTGCTTGACTTTCACTTTCGGAAGGGTACCCGAATATGGAAGTGAACGAGGCTTTGCGATTTTTTTTTTTTTTTTTTTGTATCTAGGCCTAGGTGAAATTCTGCATCCATTGTACGATTTTTTTTTTTTTTTTTTTTCACCTCGGAAGGGCAACGTGAGTCGAGAAGGGCATATGGGCAGTTGCCCGGGCAACCTGAGCAACCCCCCTGTGCACGTCCCTGCTCTCGAGCAGTTGTCTTGCGGGGTCTGCCTGACATGGGCTTGTCAAAAACGTCTCCAGTCTCTTCAAATCTTTTTTTTATCCTCTGTACTTGACGCTGAGACACATTGAAGGTGTCTGCCACATCAGCAGTGGATCTGGTCTTCAGCCTCTTAATAATCTAAACTTAAGTCTCGGGGTGAATCTTAGGCATGTTTGCAGAGGTCTAGTTGCAGTTGATGTGAAGGTCTAGTGTACTGGGGTTCTTTTTATACACACTTGAGACCTAATTGATCCATTATTAGTCACAGGTGAAGCTCATATGACAAGGTGACAACACTTATGTCTTTGCAAAAATTGACTCAATGGGCTTTACCAAGCTGTGAATATTAGAATACTTTTTGAAAGTTTAGTTTTTCACTGAAACATTATCACAAAAGCTAGTGGGATTAAAATAAACCATTTCTTGTAAAAAAAATCTTGATTAGAAATATATTTCAGCGGCACTTTAGGTCAATTTGTACACAAGCGACAAGACTTTTGTCAGGGACTGTATAAAATTTATATTTTACCAAAAAAGTTTACTCTAAAATTAGTATAAAATCAAAGTCATATGTCTAACCAAGTTGTGTTCCAAATTTGAAGTTGATATCACAAAAAATTGAAGTTCCCATGAGATTTTGTTTAGGCGCTTTACCAAAAATAGCCACCGGGTGTCACGCACATTCCATTGATTGTTTTTTTGATGCATTTTCCTGTAAATTTCTGTCCAAATATCACTTCCATCAAAAAACAGTCACCAAATATGGAACCTTGAGACTCTGAACTTTCCAACGATATGCGTTTTGTCAAGATTAGAATTAGATTTTGATTATAAAGTAGTTAAAATTACCTTTGTAATATGAAACATAACACCACCCACTAGGGGGAGGAGCCTGCTAGAAGAAATTAAAGTACTGTTTCCATGGTAACGCAACGTCCAATTTCAAAACGGTTTTCACAGGATGAGTTTTGAGTTCGTAAGCTTTCGAATGAAACCTAATTTATGATGATTACTAAAATATAGGATATGAAAAAAAGGCCATAAAAAAAGAGTCCCATCATCACCAGAGTTGCTAAATCATGCGCACAATTTATAAATCGAGGGAACAAAATAGTAAATTGTGCGCACTATTTACCTTCTTTTTTTTTTGTTGCATGTCATGTGCGGGGCTCCGTACAATTCAAATGTATGAGTACAAAATAAAAAAAATAAAAATCTGCTTTTAAAAACTTAACTCAAAAAATAAATGATGATCGGGGGAATGAAATAGTAAATCGTGTGCACTATGTACCTTTTTTTTCTTGCATGTCATGTGCGGGGCTCCGTGTTTTTGAAATGTAATAAAATGAAATCTAAAAGATGGAGGTGCGTACTTGCGGATCCTCTGAGGATTGTGTGTGTGTGATTTTCTCCACGAGCCTCTGAAAGCGGTGCAGTTGTTGAATGAGTTCGCGGTCACTGATGGGTCTCCTGAGCTCGAACACGAAGCCGTCAGAAGGAAGGACGAGAGGCGGGTGCTGATCGAAACTCTCCAGGATATCGGCTGCAGACACGAGAAGCACAAAAGCATTAGATCAGTGGTTCTCAACCTTTTTTGGGTCAGTGCCCCCTTACCCATTCTCTAGGTCCCCTATACACTGTAATTTTTTGTTGTTGATCTAACTTAAAAAAGTAAATGGTGACATGCTTTATGCCGCAATGCATGCTGGGAGCCATGGATGAGTTTTGCATGAAGAATGCATTGTAAACTTTTTGCAACTTGTATGCTTGTTAACTTATTTAAAATTAATACTAGGTTAGTCCAACAATTGTTGAACCAACTTCTTTTTACCGTTTAAGCCAACTTTTTTGCATTTAATTGTCCAGTTAACTAAAACATAACCATTAGCCTAAGTTTTTGTGAGTTGGATTTTTTTACAGTGCATAAATAAACCCTTATCTTGAGCAAAATAAGCAAGCTGGCATTTATTCCAATCTATATCTTTTATTTCAAATACATACAAATGTAATTTATGTCTTTTAAGTTTGTCAGTAGATTTGAAGCACCGTTTTTGAAGAGTGTGCATGTGCAGACGTACTTTAGTACGTAAGAATCTGGAAATAAAGCGAAAAAACGGAGAAAAATAAGAATTAGTCCTCAAGTGCCATGTCCATTATTTATAGCAAAAAAAGACCTCAAACTAATTAATTTTTTACAGTGTAGACTGAATTGTAAATCTTTCATGTAAACTTGCATTAAACAAACACCCCCCCAAGAACACCTCAATGCCCCCCTTGTTCTCCGAACGCCCCCTTGAGAAACGCTGCATTAGAGAATCCCTCAGAACATCGACAGGTTTATAATATGATGAGTGTGAGCGAGATTTGGCACCGGTTGTGAGCGCGGATCCGGTTTCGTCACTGGAGGGCGTCCATGCGGCGGCGCAGGAGCGCTGAGGGTTATACTCGCTCAACATGTGGTGCAGCTGAGCCGCGTTTAGAGACGCAAACTCCATCCGCAGAGCCTTCCAGCACATCTACAACAACAAAAAACACACGTTCACATATTAATCACCATTTCATGACATGCTCATTGTGTAAGTGTGCATAAAGATTGAGTGTTTTCCACTCTGATGACAGGAAACAATTCCAGGAAAACAGCTAACAAATATAACGAATCCCTCAGATTGTTATCTTTTTTGATACCCATCTTTCATTTGAAAGCCCCATTGCTAGCATCTGTAAAACTGCATTCTACAATCTTAAATTACGGCACATGCTTTCGATGCAAAATGCTGAACAGTTATGTGTTCATGAGCTCAAGGCTAGATTATTGTAATGCTCTACTGGGTGGTTGCCCTGCTCGCTTAATAAACAAACTACAGCTTGTCCAAAATGCAGCAGCTCGAGTTCTTACTAGATACATACATTTTAAAATCTTACTAATTACTCAAAGCACTAAATGGTTTAGCTCTCCAGTACTTAAGCAAGCTCTTAACACATTATACTTCGCGTATATCGCATGTCAAACAGCTGAAATCACGTGGCTTTGGCGAGCCGAATCATGAATCGATTCACTGACTCATAACGGTTCGAAGCTTTGTTTTGAAATCGGCCATCACTATAAAAGTCGTTATTTCGTTTTTTGCACACAAAAACTATTCTGGCCTCTTCATAAATGATTGTAGAGCCGCTGTAGTGAGATGGGCTTTGTAACGACGTCTTTAGTGCCTTTATGGGTCTTGAGAGAGGAAATGACATTGGTGTCAATGAAGGCCTTTCTGAGCCATCGGATTTCAACACTAATATCTTCATCTGTGTGTGAAGATGAGCGGAGGTCTGACGGCTGGCCAACCACTGGAGGAATTAATCACACAATTTACATTTTTGGGCGAACTAACCCTTTAATCTTTTAAGATTGAACTTTAGTCTGGGGAGTCTGTATTTTCTACTGCACAAGTGGTGTGATTAACGGGCATAGTTCAAATGTACGAAATTGGTTAGTCCTTCAACCATCGCTTCTCTATCCGTCATTGTGATAAAAATGCCAATGGCGCGCCAGCAGGATAAGCCGGTTTGTGATTGGAGGTGGGGGGTGGCATGGGGGGTGTGTTAATCCATTGCTCTCCATTGACTTTGTATAGCGTGAGGCACCTCCTTGTCATTTTGGGCTTGTAACAAAAAACAGAACAATGTCTAAAAGCTGATATGTGACAAGGTGTGCAGAAAACAAGCTAAAGAACCCAGAACTATGTTTTTATAAGCTGCCGACCCTAAAAACCGAGCGTTTAAGGAGATAAAAGTGGACACAGGCAATAAGACGTGAAGCTTCAGCTGAAGATTGGGTCCGTTTTGGGATCCTGACTCTCAGTATGTCTCCGTGTGCGGTAAACATTTAGTCAAATATCCAAATGTCAGTTTTATATATTATATTTCCTGTCTCTGATTACTTTCTCCTCCAGTGGGCGTAGCTCTCGGTGTAATATAGCATGACGCGCTCTGTCTCTATTGCCTCTATCCACTTTTCTGTCTTTAAATGCTGTTTTTTGGGGGTCAAAAGCTTATAAAAACTTAGTTATGTGTTTTAATAGCTTATTAAAACTTCTGTTTTTTGGTTCTGGGTTCTTTAGCTTGTTTTCTGCACACCTCGTCACATATCAGCTTTTAGACATTGTTCGTTTTTTGTAATAAGTCAGAAATGACAAGGAGGCGCCTCACGCAATAGAAAGTCAATGGAGACGGTTGGTTTGTTTTGGCTTTTAGATTAGGACGCGTGCCGCTCTGTCTCTATGTACTGGGGTGCTTTTCTTATTCGTGCATCCTCGTTTCCTTTCCTAGCTTCCTTTCCTCGCTCCTTAGCTCCGCCCCTTCAGGACGCGAGGGAAGGATGTGAGGATGGAGGAATTGATGTGAAATGATATCCTCGCTCCTTTAACGTCACTTTAAAGCGGCGTCAGTTAATGATGACACCGCTGGATTTAGTCGGGATTCTGGAACATTAGAGATAACTATTTATATTGTGAGCTTCAGCCTCCACAAAATACCACATTTGTCCATATTTTAATTGATATTACCAGTTATTATTAACAACGAATTCCAGTTATTAACTGTTTTTTATTAGTTGTATAGTAGCTATTAGTTTCTATTAGTTTCATTAATTTTCTTGTGCTTTGATATAATTCTGCAACTGCCAGGTGTTGTTATTTGACAAACATTTGCGTCTTGTACATGTAAACATAATAATAATGAATAAACTGTGGCGCGATGTGAAGGGGGAGGAGAATTAATGCTTGCGTCACATTTAGTCGATAAAACACTCCAGTGTATCCTCGCTCATGACTCCTCAGGAAGCTCCTCACTCCTCCATCCTCGCCTCACTCCTCCATCCTCGCCTCCTCACGGTGCAGTTAGAGAATTGAGATCTCCTACAAGATGGCTGAGCTCCATCGGTTTCCGGGTCATAGGATGGAGGACGGAGGAGCGAGGAAACGAGGAGGGATATTGAGAAGCACCCCTGGTTTCCAGCCTGAGCTGCAGGGCGAAATTAAATTCTGGCTTAACCCAGTCTAGCTCACTATAGTTTCTATTTCCTGTAGCAGGACGTCCCGTCAGCCAGATCATCAGTTAATGCCACCATGTCAGATGCAGACGTGTCTTATCCAGCATCTTTATCTAATGCCATGAAAGAATCTTTGTGTTCACAAAGCTTTATCCTTTAATGAGTAATGCTTCCTGTTAATTATTTCTGATGCCTGATGGCCAAAGAGAATGTGATGAATGAGGAATGCTTTTGTAATAAGATGGGAATGCTCAGAATGCTGCACAAAACCAATAGAAATTTCACTATCGCCACATGTTCACCTGCATGCTCACATAATGCACGTTTCCTAAATATGAAGGTTTTAGGTAAAATACTATTTCCTGCTAGCCTGCCGTGGTCATCCTCAGCTCTAGTCAGAATATGAGTCTGATGCTCATTGGGCTGTGATTATGGGGCGTGTTTAAACCCAACCAGGAAAGACCACGATTGGACAGACCAACAACCAATCAGAGCAGCGGAGCGACGCATAACGTTAGTGGTCAAATGTCAACAGAACTCAACTGCACTGTGTTGCCAAGTCTGCGGTTTTCCCGCCGGTGGTTTTCCATGTCCGCAGGTTGAAGCGACTTCAATTATGGGATGTATAGACCCAGGAATGACAATTTTAGCTAGCCTAGAAATCTAGACACACCCTAGCGACAGCAAATCTAATCTGCCGCGAGTGTCGTCTAGCAACTCTCAATACCCTTCTGAGCTGTAAAAACCAAACTCTGGTCGGGCCAATCACATCGTGTATAGAGTCGGTGGGCGGGGCCATAATGACGACGGCGAGTTGCGTTTGCGTGCTTCTAGTAAACACAGAAACTGGCGAACGGCGGTCTTTCGAATCAGCTTTGACCACGACTCTGGAAGACTTGAGTTAAGCTTTTCTCTGAGAAAAGAACAAAGAACGGCACTGAAGTCATTCTGAAGAAGGGAAGATGTGTTCAGAGTTTAGCCGACCGGATACGGCGAATGTTTAATCTGTCAGCGAGCTCTGCTTCACCTTCGTTGCTCTGGTTGGTTGAAGCGTAATCCTATCGCGTGCAGAGGGAGTTTGACAGACAGCTGTTTATCCGCCCCTCAGATTGAGCTGTCAATGGTGAGTTTGCAGACCAAACATCGTGATGTGGGTCTGGCTTGTCCGGCTAAATTTTAGCAGCATCCTTGCCAAAATAACACATATTTTACCCCCCAAATGGCATTTTTTTGCGGAGAACCCCCACTGAGAAGCTATTGGGCTTGTTTTGGGCTAGTAGTTGGCGGGTTTTGTTGTAAAAACTTGGCAACCCTGTCTGCACGCGCGCTGGAATGAGTAACGCTAGAAGAAAAAGACGAGTGTAAACGATCTTTGCCGGTGTTGTGAAAAAAATAATCATCTGGCATCCAGTGTTAATTTCCTGCATGAACAGAATCAATGAAATGAAACCTGCAAGAGGTTCTCCTTGGGCGTGGCCAGTAGATTGACAGCTGAGGAGAGCTTGAGAAGGTAAGCCTGAGCCAGATCAGCGAGTCCAGCTCCATGAGCCCAGTCCATCAGCAGGTCCAGATTAGCCCTGATCTGGACCCCGCGGGACCAGTGGTAAAACCTCCCGCCGGAGCCTAAACACACCAGCAAGGCCAGTTTATTTATATAGCTCATTTCATACCCAATGGCAATTCAAAGTGCTTTACATAGAAATTAATTAAAATAGTGCACTGTAAAAACAAATATTGAAAAATAAGTTACCTGGTTCCCTTAAAATTTTGAGTTCATTGAAATAAAAAAATTCAGTTAATACAATGAACATTTTTTGAGAATCGACAACCTTTATTCAAATATTATTTAAAAGATTTTGTAAGCATATTGGGTAATTGTGTGTTTTATTTGTGATGATGCAGCCAAATTGTGCTATTTTCATGATTTATCACATTTTTCATGTGGTTAAGAGACAATAATATTTTGAGTTTCTATTCATTAAACAAATTTCATTCATTGTATCAACTCAAATTTTTAATTTCAATAAACTCAAAATTTTAAGCCAACCAGGTTACTCACTTTTTAAGGTAAACCAACAATATATTTTTTTACAGTGTGGTAACATATGCATGAGAAATAAAAATATCATGTGCAAGAATTAAAAATTAAAAACAAAGATAATTAAACCATTTGTAAAGATAATTAGAAAGAAAAAATAAAATAAAATGATCAAATACACAATAGTGGTCTGTAATAAAAATACAACATCCTTCAGTTTACATCTTATCTTAATTAGATCACCTCTCCTTCATTTCTTTCTCAAACACGTTCATAACATCCATTTCAGGCACTATTCCCTGATTTTTACTCAGGAACCTTCTTGTTAAACCCTTTTCCACTTAAAAAATGATTTTCTTACTTAGTATTTTTGTCTTGTTTCTAGTGAAAAACCTAAAAAATTTGATTGAAAATGATCGTCTTGTTTTGGGGAAAAATAACTTATGAAAAAAAAGAGAGGTGCCAGGAAGAACCAAAAATGGGGTTTCAGTGATGCCTGCATAAAAGAACCATTTTTGGTTCCCCAAAGAACCGTTTTGTGAAAGGTTCTTTAAAGAACCATTTTTCCTAACCATTTTATAGTCCAAAAGACCTTTTTGCACTACAAAGAAATTTTTGAGAAAAGGTTGTTCATAGAATCATACTCCCTGCCAAATATAACCATTAGTTCACCCAAAAATGAAATGTCTGTCATTAACTCCTCTCCCCAATGTCGCTCCACACCCGTAAGATTCAAATGGTTATGAATCAGTGAATCGATTCATGATTCGGATCGCCAATGTCTCGTGATTTCAGCAGTTTGACACGCGATCTAAATTATGAATCGATTCGCTGATTCATAACCGTTTGAATCTTTATTTGAGGATTGAACACAAACGCGGAAGAGAAGCCAATGCTAAATAAAGTCGTAGTTTGTGTTATTTTTGGACCCAAATGTATTTCGGATGCTTCAAGAGACTCTAATTAACCCACTGATGTCTCATATGGACTACTGTGATGATGTTTTTATTCCCTTTCTGGACATGGACAGTATAGTGTGCATACACTTGCATACGCTCTCGGACTAAATATAAAATATCTTAAACTGTGTGTGAAGATGAGCGGAGGTCTTACGGGTGTGGAGCGACATTAGGGAGAGGAGTTAATGACAGACATTTCATTTTTGAAAGAACCTTTATTTTGAAGAGTGTAAGAGCAGGAATGAAATGAGCAGATGTGTCTCTCACCTCTCTCCATCAGCAGGTTGAACAGCAGAGCGTTGATGAAGAAGAAGAGGTATGAGAAGAGCTGAGCGAGGAGCTGTGGATGCAGATGGAGGGCTCTGAGGAGCTGCAGTGTGTGTGTGCAGATGTCCAGCACGCGTCTGATGTCCTCTGAGACCTGCAGCTGCCCGAGCTCAGAGAACGCATTACTGTCCAGGAAGCCTGGGAGAAGCGGATACAGCATCTGAGACACACACACACACACACACACACACACACACACACACACACACACACACACACACATGTTGGTCTATGTGGTTTACAGGGACTCTCCATAGGCGTAATGGTTTTTATACTGTACAAACCGTATTTTCTATCCCCTTACACTGCCCCTAAACCTACCCATCACACACACACACACACACACACACACACACACACACACACACACACACACACACACACACACACACACACACACACACACACACACACACACACACACACACACACACACACACACACACACACACTGCCCCTGCCCCTAAACCTACCCATCACAGGAATCATTCTGCATTTTTACTTTCTCAAAAAAACATCATTTAGTATGTTTTTAAGGCCATTTGAATTATGAGGACATTTGATATGTCCTCATAAACCACATTTATAGTGTCATACCAGTGTAATACCCATGTAGTTATACAAATTTGTGTCCTCATAAACCACATAAACAGGCTCACACACACACACACACACACACACACACACAAACAGAGTTATCATTAAACAACCGCACCGAGATCAACCGGACAGAAACTGCTGCTGACCCCAAAACGGTCGGCAAGGATTTTAATCTAAAAAATGCATTCTTTTATTTTATATTTCATATTATTTTTTTTATCTTATTTTATTTTATTTATTATTATTTTATTTATATTATTATTATTGTTTTTTTTACTTAATTTTATATTATATTTATTATTATTATTATTATTATTTACATTTACATTTTTTAATTAAACTGTATTATTTTGATTAGATTTTTTTGTTTTATTTTATTATTTTAATTTGATTTCTTATTTACATATTTTTTTATCATTTTATGTAGATTTTTCATTTAATTTATCACTTATATTATTATTTATTATTATTTACTATTATTTACATTATTATTATTATTATTATTATTATTATTATTATTATTATCATTATTATTATTATACTTTTTTCCTGATTTTAATTAATTAATTAATTAATTAATTTATTCTTTGTCATTTCATAGTTTCCAGAAACAGCTGTTGATTCCAAATTGGCCGGCAAGGATTTTAATCTAAAAAGAAAAATGCATTATTTTATTTTAAATTGTATATTTCATATTATTTTATTATTATTATCATTATTAGTTTGATTTAATTTTTTAATTTTAATTTATTTTATCTATTATTGTTATTATTATTATTATTATTATTTTATTTTTAATATATTGTATTATTATTATTATTATTATTATTATTATGATTATTGTCCAATTATAATAATTAATAATTATTATTTTTATTATATTTTTTATTTTATTTTTATTTATATAATTTTATAATTTTATTTAGATTTTTCATTTCATTTTATTTATTATTATTATTATTTTTATTTATTTATTTAATTAATGTATTTTTATTTAATGTCATAGTTCATTAAATTAAACCTCTGCAAAGCTGGTTTAGAATGATCTTATAATTAAAAAAATATTAAAATAATTTTAATTACTATTAAATGTTTATATTCAAGTTTGTGTCTAAAACTATTCTAATATTGAGTTAAACGACACTCTGTTGTCTGAATACAAATGAAACATTATCAGATAATATGTTAATTTGTATTAATGTTATAAATAAAAATATAAATTAAAAAAGTCAAGTAAAGGGTAGTACATTTTTTTCAATTCTTTTGTTTACTACGCTGCATAAACATTTTCACATTTCATACATGAAAATATACATATATATAGGCTATATATATTATAGTTTATTACAAATAATTTATCAGTGCACATCATTATTGAATCAGAATAACTTCATCTCTGTCTCTGATGACGAGGGCGGGGCCACCTGTCATTCACAGGAGATCCACCAATAGCAAACCACAGCCAATCAGCTCCCCACAGACACAATCAAGCCCCGCCCACATTTGTTCTTGTTTGAGAAGCGATTCACTCGCAGTAGGGGAGAAAAGACCAGCGCAACTTAATGCTGACTGTAAAGACAAGATAGTCTGTATAGTTCTTATCAGAAAAGAAGGAGGACATCCGGCAATCTATCGTCATCTATCATTGAGAAATGCCCAAGATAAGACCATCGTCTTCTGCCCAGAGGTTAAGGGTCACTGACCGAATGACCAAACAATGACCTCTTTTCATCTCTCATCCTTCCTTCCTTCCCGCTGGTCTGCAATCCTGCGATGCTTTCACGGCCCTAAACGACTCTAATAAAGATGTTCATTGTCTGGAGAAAGATGAGACACATGAGTTTGCCATCTACTGACATCTCAGTTGCTATCAACGCTCCATATTCAGCATGTAAATACATTTCCATCTGGCTCAGTGATATACAGTGTGGGAATCCCTGGAAGAAGAGCCTGTGTGTGTTCTCCGTCTCGGCCCTCCTGTATGTGGCACACACACACACACACACACACCCACACACACACACACACACACACACACACACACAGACACACACACACACACACACACACACACACACACACACACACACACACACACACACACACACACACACACACACACACACACACACACACACACACACACACTGCCCCTAAACCTACAAGGATTTCGGATATTGCCATCTTTGTGGGGACATTTTGTAACGAAGGGATTACCAGCCCACACACACACACACACACACACACACACACACACACACACACACACACACAGGAACACAATGGCGGCTTTGTTCAGAGTAATCGAGTGCAGACTTCTGAATCCAGGCTACATTTGGATCAGATGTATGGATTGTGGAGGAGACGCGTCTCACGCTGACACCATCTTGGCAACCGTTGTCCGCTTTGGCAGGTCGCGCTCCATAGAAAGTATCCACCCAAAACCATAAAGTGGTTGGAGGAAAAAGTGAGGCGTACAAGCAAACTGCCTCCCCTTTCAATCTGGGAACTGAAACTAAAAGTTTTCAGTGATAATGTAATTTCACTGATCAGTTCACAATAGACTCCATATATTAAAAGGATTAGTTCACTCTAAATGAATAGGAAAAGGGACCTATTATGCCAATATATAGGCATAACAGGTCTATTATTAGACCTAATAGGCCTATTATGGTCTCTAGGTCCACATTAATAGACCATAGTGTTTGGCCTGTTCTCACTAGGGTCCTATACCTTAATGTAAAGAGTCGTTTCTTATCACTTCCTATGATAAGCAAGCACACATCATCTTCACAGAAAGGCCTGGGGATATTTAACTTCTCATCGCGTTTTAATAAACACACACGGCTCAAACTTACAAAACATTGAGTTAAACAGGTTCTGCAGCTTTACAAAAGGAATATGCTGCAACTTCCGAGAAAATGAATCAATCAAATATAAAATTAAATAAAATGTGTGCTTCCTGTTTAGCATCTTCAGTTAAAATTTGTGCTTCCACGTAAAAAAGTCACAGCCTGAATTTTTTTAGTACAATCGACATTGGATGTTTAAGTTATTTCAACTTAGATTATGTTAAGCTGACTTGTAAAAATGAGTTGCCTTTTGTATAACTTATAAAAAAAAAGTTTAACATTTCTTAACTTATTTTGATGAGTTAAAACAATGTAAAAACACATGTCCTAACTTATTGAACATATCATTTTTTACAGTGCACAAAGTGCAATCTCTTACTGTAACGTAAATGTACATACTACTAATATACTTACAACTGTAAGATTTTTAAAACTAGTGTGATAAAAAAGTTAAATCAACTGTAAAGTTCATCAACTCCTGAATGAAATACAACATGAATCCGAAATCGCCTCCCAAAACTCAATCACTATTCCCTACGTTATCCACTAATACAGTTCACTTGAGGAGTGAATAAACACGAGTGTGTGAGGTCAGACAGCCGTTGTGTGTGCAACCAACATAAAGATGATAATTCAACAAATAACAGCAGTTGCAGGTTTCAAACAGAGATGGCGACAGAGAGGCAGAATTTACTGGACTGCAGCTTTAAAGGGATAGTTCACCCATAAATGAGCCTGTGGTGTTTATCTGCTGACCCCCAGGGCATCACAGGTGTGTTTGTTTCTTCAGGAGAACACAAATGAAGATTTTTATCTGTACCGTTGCTGTGTGTCGGTCATATAATGATGTGAATGGGGAACAACTATATGAGAGTAAAAAAAAAAACATGCTTGGGCAACACACACACACACCCTGCAGCTCGTGACGACACACTGATGTCTTAAAGGGTTACTTCAGCGATTAGCATATGGCTTTGTATCAGTAGAAACCCTGAAGTTTATTCAAATGATCGTGCTCCCCCTCTTATATCCCCCTGAGACAAGAGATTTATGCATTTTATTTCTGGAAAAATTCCTCTTGTGACGCAAATTGATGATATTTGCGTCATCTTTGGAAATGTTTGCCCAGAGGCCAAAGACTCCAGCCAGCAGAGGGAGCCATTTCCTCATGTTTTGAACTCGTGCATGGGGAATGGAGATCACACTCACAGCTCAGCTCAGCTACAGGCACTCATTTAAACGGAGCTATGGAGAGCAATGGAAGTCTTTTAACTTCTCAAAGTAATATGACATTTCTATGATAGTTAAGCTTCCAAAGGCATGAACTGAACTGGCGTTGTGAATGTATGCCGCGAGTGTGGTCGCGATTACCTCAGCTCTCATCACGAGAGCTCATCCGCTCATTTATGACGTTAAATGTAATCTGACTGAGTTAGTGCTGTGAGACTCACGCGGCGACTCGATCGTTATATTGAACACACGTTCAGTATTTAATTGTACTTTCTGAACTTAGTCACAGTAATCCAGTAGCGGCGGCTTTGGGAGTGGCCTCACAGGGCAGTGAAGCATTCTGGGAATTGTAGTCTTTTATCCCCATGAGACAAAAATACATTTTCTGTCTTTTCTCAGTCTAGAAGGCACCAAATTCAAAAATAATTTCACATTTCTACTTCATTAATGACCCAGATTAAATACAGATTCATCTTCCCAGCGCTGAAGTACCCTTTAAGACACGAACCGATCGGTTTCTGTGAGAAACACAACAGTATTTGTGTTATTTTTACCTCATATCAGACGAATCTCATCTAGTGTTCCCATCCGCTGTTACTTCTGTCTGATAAGGTCAAACTGGAGCGATCATAGATATATATATACTAGATCCTCATTATTGTCTGCATGGATCGGCCGAATGAGGATCTGCATAATATATATCTATGATCGCTCCAGTTTGACCGTATCAGACGGCAGTAATAGCGGATGGGAACACTAGATGAGATTCGTCTGATATGAGGTAAAAATAACATAAATGCTGTTGTGTTTCTCTCAGAAACCGATCGGTTCGTGTGATCGGATCAGTGTGTCGTCATGAGCAGCAGGGTGTGTGTGTGTTGTCTAAGCATGTTTTTTTTTGCTCTTATAGAGTTGTTCCCCATTCACATCATTATATGACCGACACACAGCAACGGTTGAGTTAAAAATCTTCATTTGTGTTCTCCTGAAGAAACACACACACCTACATGTTGATGCCCTGGGGGTCAGCAGATAAACATCTCAGGCTCATTTTTGGGTGAACTCTCCCTTTAACTCCCAGCTGTTTTTATTGTTATTGCATCTTCCATCTGTGACTTGCTGACTGGCTGTATTTTCTGTATTCAGAATTATTTTGATTAAAATATGATATACATGCATATATTGAAACATCCAGTGATGTCTCTTCATCGAACATTGTGTCCGGCACTGAGGATCACCAACAAACCAGGCTTTTATGAGCTGAAGCCCAGCAGCTGTTTCCTTCTCAGCTACAATCACACACTAAACTTCAGCAGAGAAAACAGAGCCTGTTATTGTAGTCGTAAAACATCAGTTCGCTTTCCAGCCACTCGTGTTTGTTTTCGATTCAGTTTTCCTATTGAAAATATTGAGCTCATAATGGGGCGCTGGCTCTGCGTAAGCTCAGAGAAGGACATCTGCCAAGCTTTTAACATTTAAAACGTCATGTGGATGCTTAGTTTAATCATTTCCACTCTCAGTATAAATGCCCGTCAATAAAAATGTTTCTCAGACTCAAAATGCCAAGATGAAAACCTAAACGAATTTATCCTCAAGGAAACTTCCCACGAGTAGCTTTCTTAATCAAATGCTTTATGATTTACTTAAATGCATGCTAAATGTGATCATCTTTATAATGAATAAAAATTAGTCAAGGTTGTGTGGTTAGTCAATGTTAATTTTCCTGTGATTACCATCATTATGGGTTTCTATAATAGTCATACTTACCCTTAATGTCTTTCAACACCCGTAAAAAACTAAATAACAACTTATATAGTGATGGCTGATTTCAAAACAAAGCTTCAAACGGTTATGAATCAGTGAATCGATTCATGATTCGGATCGCCAGAGTCTCGTGATTTCAGCAGTTTGACACGCGATCCGAATCATGAATCGATTCACTGACTCATAACGGTTCGAAGCTTTGTTCTGAAATCGCCCCATCACTATATAAGTCGTTATTTAGTGTTTTTTGCGCACTAACTCTATTCTGGCCTCTTCATCAATGATTGTAGAGCCGCTGTAGTGAGATGGGCTTTGTAACGACGTCTTTAGTGCCTTTATGGGTCTTGAGAGAGGAAATGACATTGGTGTCAATGAAGGCCTTTCTGAGCCATCGGATTTCAACACTAATATCTTCATCTGTGTGTGAAGATGAGCGGAGGTCTGACGGCTGGCCAACCACAGGAGGAATTAATGATAGGATTTACATTTTTAGGTGAACTAACCCTTTAATTAAAGTGCATCTATTCAAACACAAGCGTATTGGTGTGAAACATGAGAGGGAGAAACATGTTAAGCTCACGGCTGTTGTTTCAGTTTTACCGTTGGCCAGAAGTTCAGTTCACATTCCAATAAACCTAATTTTCCTTTTCCACAGAAAAGCCTCATCAAAATGTTGGACCTTACATTGCACTAAATCAAATCGCACCCATTCAAACAGTCTCTTAAATAATCTCTTAGAACAAAGATGAATTATAATTTCCCAGAGGGCGAGACGTTTAAGGATTTTCCCATGAAGAATACATATCATTCCCAAATCCGGGCTTTGCCAAATTATGTCTGAAGATTGAAGTAGAGTCTGTGAGAAACACTGCAGCTTGTAAAATACATCTGAGGATGCGTTTCATCATTTTAGGACTTTAGGTCATAGGGTTTATACACTGATCAGGCTTTCGGCGGGGTCAGCGGCTATGAACGAAGAAGTTTGCTGAAGAAGAAGATACTTTATAAAGACAGAACATTACACGTTTACAGACGGCAGCCATCTTGGAAAACAGTCTCGACGCGTAATGTACTGTCTTTATAAAGTGTCTTCTTATTAAACTGTTTGTACTCTTACAAAGTTCTCAATGCTTGGGTTTGCATGTAGGGACCCTCATTATGCTGTCGTGTTAGTGTGAGGCTATTTTGAGCTGTTAGTGGCATTAACTAGCGGTTTAATTTCACTACCCTGTGCCCCATAGACAAGCGTTATAAGCTAATCTGTGTTTAGAGATAAAACTCTTTACATTCGATTTCATGAAAACGCATCCCAGAGAACGATCTACTCGCTGACCATCTGTTAATCACCCCGAGGGGCTTTTCTCACCGGAGTTGTCCTTTAACTCTGTCAGTGTTTATATCTGAACTATACAATTTTATGTCAGTACTTCCATCATAACATGAATTATTGTAAGGTAGAAACATTGATACTGTGTGGTTGAAAAGACAAAGTTGGTGTGAATGTTTCATGACAACGGCTCTCTCTCAGAACGCAGATCTGAATGTCTAATAGACATCAGCTGAATCATTTAGGAATAAGATCGTGTAGGTGTTTGAAATGATCATGATCTGTTAACAATTAATCATGCGGCTCTAATACAGTGCGATCCAGAAGTCTGAGACACGTATAGATTCATTCATATCCACACGCCATCAAGGTCACATGTGAGCTAGACATCTGGAAGCATTTGAGATCGATTCTGCGTTCAACCACATTCACAATGCCGGTGTTTTTCTAGGCCTGCTAACCTGACTTCCTGATAATGAGTTATTCATCACCCTCAAGCATGCTCACAGCGCTCCTTTATCTGAAGCTGGAGTCGGATTATTGTTCTGATGTACAATCGGTCATACCATCAAGTTGATTATATGAAACATAAACGCTTGTGGTGACTCCATTTCACTTCATTGACTTTAAGGAGAGAATTCTTCACTCAAACCTGTGTCTTCAAGTAACCATAATCCATAACTCAACTCATAACTCAGCCTATCTATTTTACAACTGCATATGGTTGATCTTAATGTGAACAACTTATCTTTGCATATGTTTATTTATTTATTTTAAATCATCTTGTTTAATTCTCTAATCATTTAGTCCACTTAAAGGAACACTCCAGTGTTTTTAGAAATAGGGCTTATTCTACTTCTTTCCTACGTTTAGATATGTGGGCGAATGCATTTTTGTCTCAGTGCATTGTTTTAGTTTGGCAGGGTCGCCGTTAGCTTAGCTTAGCATAATGAATGGAATCCCATGTTGCCAGCTAGCATGTCCCGAGCAAAAGTGATCCGAAAAAAAAGAAAAACCCACCTAATTTCTTCTTGTGGCCTGCGTATTCAAAACGAGTACAAATAGCAATGCAGATTAAGACTAGGCGATTTATAGGCAGATATTGACTTGGGACTATATTATGGGGAAGCATAGGCGAAGCACTGCTAATTGGGCGAAGAGATATCACGCCATTCATTCTGTATGAAAAATAGGTTGTGTTGCGTGATACACTCTGCTTCGCATGTGCTTCCCCATAATATAGTCCCAAGTCAAGTCCCCATTGAAATAAAGGGCCCTATCTTGCACCCAGCGCAGTTGCCTTTGTACACCGACGCATGTGTCATTCCTATTTTGCACCCGCGCAAAGCGCACTTTTCCCTCCACAGAAGCACGTCGCTAATCTAGTGAATAAACTTGCGCTCCCTGGGCGGTTCAGCGCAACAGAGGAAGCGTGTTCCGGCGCAAACAATCCCTGGAGCTATTTTGCTGTTCCATTAAACAGTTGCGCCACTGACCAGAAAAAAACTGGTCTAAAGTCAGCGGCGCGTTGCGCGTTGTTCATTATGCTATTTTAAGGGCGCATGCTTGACCATAATGTATAGCGTGCACAACGCGCATACACTTTGCTCATGAAATCTACACAGATGCAACAGTTATTTTTGCAAATCATAAATTGTTACACTAAAAAAATATTAACACATGAGATGACAGAAATCATTGTGGTGTGCCACGAAGATGTGAAAAAATAGGCATAAATCTAGCTTACAAATTATTCAGGCTAACTGTAGTAATTAAGGATCAGACCTGTTTGCCCAATAGTGGCAAGACATATCTGTATATAAGGACATCTGACTTTCACTGCTCTTCAAGAACATCAGTCTCCTCGGCTGTGAGCCACTCCTGGCGTGCGTCTGGTAAATACGCCATAATAATAGCGATCCATTTTACATTTACATTTAATCATTTAGCAGACGCTTTTATCCAAAGCGACTTACAAAAAAAGGGGAGAGTAATAGAAGCAACGGAACAGACAAGGCCAAAAACCTGTAAGAGCTGTAAGAAATCTCAATTAATTAGCACAATACACAATTTTTTTTTTTTTTTTTTTTTTTTTTTTTTTTAAAAGACAGACATCTACAACAAAAACTCACGTCCGCACAGTGCCGAACACTGGATTTTGATAGCTAAGATAGCTACAACCCATTAGGACTAAGGCTGTTGCCCCAGCTGTTGTCGTTAATGCAGATTCAGTGGCCCAATGGGTTGGTTTTGTATTCTAGCTAAACGCGCAGCAATAGCCATCTACAACAAAAACTCACGTACGCAATGTACAGAACACTGGATTCTGATAGTTATGATAACTATGTAACATACCCGCCTGAAGGCGCAAATCCGGATGAGTGACGTAGATATGATCCCGGAGTGTACGCTTTTGGTCGTTGCTGTGGTGATCAGTAAGTGCTATTCTGTTTTGGTCAAGTGCAAATGGAAAAGATGTGTCTTAAGATGTTTTTTAAGAATGGCTACAGACTCGGCAGCACGAATTGAGATCGGCAGGTCATTCCACCAGGTGGGAACGGTCCAGGAAAATGTCCGTGAGAGCGATTTCATGCCTCTTTGGGATGGAACCACGAGGCGCCGCTCGCTCGCAGAACGCAAGCTTCTGGAGGGTGTGTAAGTCTGAGCAAGTGAATTTAGGTATATTGGTGCCGAGCCAGAGGTTGTTTTGTAGGCGATAACTAGTGCCTTGAATTTGATGCGAGCAGCCATTGGCAACCAGTGCAGTTTGATGAAGAGAGGCGTAACATGCGCTCTCTTCGGCTCATTAAAGACCACTCTCGCCGCTGCATTCTGGATCAGCTGCAAGGGTTTGATAGTGCATGCTGGAAGCCCAGCCAGAAGAGCATTACAATAATCCAGTCTGGAGAGAACAAGAGCTTGAACCAGGAGTTGTGCAGCCTGTTCTGATAGGAAGGGTCTAATCTTTCTAATGTTGTATAAAGCAAATCTGCAGGACCGGGCTGTTGCAGTAATGTGGTCAGTGAAGTTTAACTGGTCATCAATCACAACTCCAAGGTTTCTTGCTGTCCTTGATGGAGTTATGGTCGATGAACAAGCTGAATGGAGAAATTTTGATGAAGTGCTGGGTTGGTTGAGAAAACAAGTAATTCTGTCTTTGCAAGATTGAGTTTAAGATGATGCTCTTTCATCCAGTCAGAAATGTCTGTCAGACAGGCAGCGATACGAACACTGACTGGTTGAAATGAGAAGTAGAGTTGAGTGTCATCCGCATAGCAGTGATAGGAGAAGCCGTGTTTCTGAATGACAGAACCTAATGATGACATGTAGATGGAGAAGAGAAGTGGTCCAAGGACTGAGCCCTGGGAACCCCAGTAGCTAGATTATAAGACTTAGACACTTCACCTCTCCATGACACCCTGTAGGACCTACCAGAGAGGTAAGACCTGAACCACTGGAGAGCAGATCCTGAGATCCCCGTCCTCTTAAGTGTTGACAGGAGGATCTGGTGGTTAACTGTGTCAAAAGCAGCAGACAGATCCAGCAGAATGAGCACTGAGGATTTGGAAGCTGCTTTTGCCAGTCTCAGTGCCTCAGTTACCGAGAGCAAGGCCGTCTCAGTCGAATGGCCGCTTTTGAAGCCGGATTGGTTGTTGTCTAGGAGGTTGTCCTGTTCAAGAAACCTAGAGAGTTGATTGAACACAACTCGCCCCAAGGGTCTTTGCAATGAAAGGCAGAAGGGATACCGGTCGGTAGTTTTCTAAAAGTGCTGGATTCAGAGAGGGTTTCTTAGCAGTGGGGTTACCCGAGCCTGCTTAAATGCTGTGGGAAAGGTGCCCGTGTGAAGAGAAGTGTGACAATGTGAGTGAGTGCAGGAGTGATTGAAGAAGAAATAGCCTGAAGGAGGTGAGTGGGAATAGGATCAAGTGGACAGGTAGTAGGGTGATTGGAAAGGATGAGTTTAGAAATATCTGCCTCGGAGAGTGGAGAGAAGGATGGAAGCGTGTTCGTGTTAGTTGTTGAGATGTGCGTGTCAGTTAGTGATGAGGAGAACTGTTTGCTAATGAGAGCTGTTTTGTTGGTGAAAAATGATGCAAAGTCATCAGCTGTAAGAGTTGATGAAGGAGGGGGAGGAGGTGGACAAAGGAGAGAGGAGAATGTTTTAAAGAGTTGGCGAGAGTCAGAGCAATTGTTGATTTTGTTGTGGTAGTATGTTGTTTTAGCAGTGGAGACATTTGTAGAGAAAGAAGAGAGAAGAGACTGATAAAAGGCAAGGTCAGTATTGTTTTTAGATTTATGCCATTTCCTCTCTGCCGCCCTGAGTCCAGAGCGATGTTCACGGAGAACATCAGACAGCCAGGGGCAGATGGGGTGGGGCGGGCTGGTCTGGATGAAAGGGGGCAAAAACTGTCTAAGGAGGATGTTAGAGTGGAGCAAAGAGTGTCAGTAGCACTGTTAGTGTCCAGTGCTGAGAACTGAGCAGGTGGAGGAGTGAAGATGAAACCATAGTGGATAGGCGAGAGGGAGAGAGTGAGCGTAGATTACGCCGAAAGGTAATCTGTGTAGGAGTATGTTTTGTATCAGGATCCATGAGGGAACTTGCGCAGCTGCTTTTAAAGGGAATGTGGGATGCCGCTCTGATTGGTTTATTCACGTTACGCCCAAACCACACCTATGAATAATGAAGCTACTTCAGACCAACCCATTTTAGATTTGAGAGCCATTTATCCCGCCGGGAAAATAGCAACAGCGCCGAGACCCGCCCACAAAGTTACTTGTGCTTCGCGCTTTGACACTTGCGTTTCAGATCGTTAAAATAGGGCCCAAAGAGTTACGTCGTTTCCATTGACTTCCATAGGAACGCGGAAGTAAAGCCTGAACCCTGTTCATTTCAGTGTATTTCAGGCACACTTGCTGGGAAACTGATGAAATGATTGCATATTTTGAGATTTGATTGCATTAGTTGGCTTCTCAGGAATCTCGACTCGATAGAAGTGGTATTTCATAAAGTGTTAATGTTTATTGTAATATAATAGCTTGTTAGATGTGAGCAGCACTGCAAAAGCTTCTATATGCAGAGGCTATCATTCATATTTTAACACTTTAAGTCTCTGAGATCTTTCTGTCGTAATGTGTTTCTATGAAGTAGCACATTCAAGGAATAACGCGTCTAGGCCTGGATAGAGTTGAATTAAATCGGTTGCCCTGTTTTTTTTAAACACTATTTAAAACTTTTTTCTTGGTTTCACAAGTTCACACTTACATATAATTATATAGAGTAATATAAATGCGTATTTGGCGTGCTGTCCAGGGGGAGGGATTCGAGCTCGAACTTGGCCCGAACCCAGAGTACCCCCCCCCCCCCCCCTTCGTGTAAGTGGTTAGAACTAAAAGAGCAAAATGTGGAGAAGGGGTGGAGGAGGGATGCTGAAAAACTGTCAACAGAACAGAGGTACGACTGCTGCGTGTATACGCCTCTTGTTGATTAGCTGAGTGCTCTCCACCTGTGTCAATTATCTGAAAGCCCTCCTCACGAATCTTTGTTAATAAACATTGTTTAAATTCTGTATATGCTAGCCCCATTAATTTATATTCACCTGTTGTGCTTATGTGAGTATCATAAAATAACATTGGGACGTTAACATTTAAATTATCTAAAAATACCTACTATAACCAGTAGATAGCGGAAGAGGAACACTTTATTTGTACTTTGTACTGTACTTGATTCAATGACTCACTCATAAAGACTTCACTTGTTTCATTACTGGATGAATCAGTGTTTTTGAACAAATCTCTTGAGTGAATGATTCAATGACTCACTCATAAAGACTTCACTCGTTTCATTACTGGATGAATCAGTGTTTTTGAACAAATCTCTTGAGTGAATAATTCAATGACTCACTCATAAAGATTTCACTTGTTTCATTACTGGATAAATCAGTGTTTTTTAATGAATCTCTAGAATGAATGATTCAATGACTCACTCATAAAGACTTCACTTGTTTCATTCCTGGATGAATCAGTGTTTTTGAATGAATCTCTAGAATGAATGATTCAATGACTCACTCATAAAGACTTCACTTGTTTCATTACTGGATGAATCAGTGTTTTTTAATGAATCTCTAGAATGAATGATTCAATGACTCACTCATAAAGACTTCACTTGTTTCATTACTGGATGAATCAGTGTTTTTGAATTAATCTCTAGAATGAATGATTCAATGACTCACTCATAAAGACTTCACTTGTTTCATTACTGGATGAATCAGTGTTTTTTAATGAATCTCTAGAATGAATGATTCAATGACTCACTCATAAAGACTTCACTTGTTTCATTACTGGATAAATCAGTGTTTTTTAATGAATCTCTAGAATGAATGATTCAATGACTCACTCATAAAGACTTCACTTGTTTCATTACTGGATGAATCAGTGTTTTTGAATTAATCTCTAGAATGAATGATTCAATGACTCACTCATAAAGACTTCACTTGTTTCATTACTGGATGAATCAGTGTTTTTTAATGAATCTCTAGAATGAATGATTCAATGACTCACTCATAAAGACTTCACTTGTTTCATTACTGGATGAATCAGTGTTTTTGAATGAATCTCTAGAATGAATGATTCAATGACTCACTCATAAAGACTTCACTTGTTTCATTACTGGATGAATCAGTGTTTTTTAATTAATCTCTAGAATGAATGATTCAATGACTCACTCATAAAGACTTCACTTGTTTCATTACTGGATGAATCAGTGTTTTTGAATGAATCTCTAGAATGAATGATTCAATGACTCACTCATAAAGACTTCACTTGTTTCATTGCTGGATGAATCAGTGTTTTTGAATGAATCTCTAGAATGAATGATTCAATGACTCACTCATAAAGACTTCACTTGTTTTATTACCGGATGAATCAGTGTTTTTGAACAAATCTTTTGAGTGAATGATTCAATGACTCACTCATAAAGACTGCATTTGTTTCATTCCTGGAATTAATCAGCATTATTGAATGAATCACTTTTCTTTTTTTTTACGCTGAATAATAATTTTTGGGTGAACTATCCTTTTAAGTAGGCCTGACCTTGGTGAGATAATAGACACACTGCTGGAAGGTGAACATGAGAACCTCCTCCAGGACCGTCATGGCCTCCTCGCTAGCCGACCGCACAGACGACAGCCGAAGCTCCAACACCGCTATTAAATAAAAACACAATCACAGGGATGAAAGCCACTGAATCTGAACGGATGCATCACATTATTCACATACAAACGCAACTCTACCCATGCAGTCTTCCTCCTCCTCCTCCTCGTCCTCAGAGATCGCACGCAGCAGACGAGGAAGCTCCTGGTGGATGAAGTGAAGAATTTGGACAGAGTTGGCCATCCACAGAACCATCGGCTCCAGACCCCGGATCAGCCAGGCGTCAGCATCTGACTCACTTCTGCTTTGTGTCAGAACAGAGAGGAAAATATGGTTTTAATGTAAGCCGTGCCTGAGATATTGAATTTTAATTCCTCTGGTTTTGAATTGATGAGAAACAAGTTCCTGCTCTTACATTTCAGGCTGCAAAGCTGCAAGTTCTTTCGCCTTTTCCTGAATTAAGATATAAAAGATACACAACAGACACACTGTAAAGACATAGAACACACAGTTTTGAATTGCATTTTGAAGGACTAGTTCATTTACTGACCCTCCTGTTGCTCAAATATATTTTTCACAAAAAACAAAAGGAGAGAATTTGAAGACTTTTCCATGCAGTTACAATGAGGACCGAAGTCTTGACGTTTAATAAATGATGTAAAAAGGACCATAAAAATCACTTGATATCATAGACAGTAAAAGAAATGGACCGAGCGATCCCATAGACTTCAACAGCGAAAAGTGAAGTCAATTAGAAGCCCTCACTTCCTGATGGCTAAATGAACTGCGCAGGCTCAGACTGAGCTTGAGGACGTAGATGTGACGTGAGCAACCTGTCAGTTGTAGGTCTTCTAGTAGTTGTGGAAAGTGAAATCTGAATGAAGTTGTTTAAATGTTTTGTCCTGTTGCTTTTGGCTCACTAAGGGCTTCTCCCTTTGCGTCTCCCTTGACTTTATCAGACTTTATGTCTCCACTTCCCCCCGACTGCTTCATAGACAGTAAACTATTGCCTGCCTACTCCTCCTGTCTATACGGTAATTTCTCTACTGTGCGACAGAGTCGCGTTGGTTATGACGCAATTGTTAGCCTATTTTTTAACAAAAAATGCTTCTACGGGGTGATAGTTATAAGATACAAGGTAATGGAGCCTTTTATACATTGTGTTTCTTTATAAATAAACAATGGACAAATGGAGTCTTTAAACGCCTCAGATGTAAAGTTATTCACAGTCAAAGTAACGCCAAATTGAATGGGAAACAGGGATAGTTTAGTTTAATTACGGTTATAATATCTGCTGATGAAAAGAGAACAGGGATAGTTTAGTTTAATTACGGTTATAATATCTGCTGATGAAGAGAGAACAGGGATAGTTTAGTTTAATTACGGTTATAATATCTGCTGATGAAGAGAGAACAGGGATAGTTTAGTTTAATTACGGTTATAATATCTGCAGATGAAGAGAGAGAACAGGGATAGTTTAGTTTAATTACGGTTATAATATCTGCAGATGAAGAGAGAACAGGGATAGTTTAGTTTAATTACGGTTATAATATCTGCTGATGAAGAGAGAACAGGGATAGTTTAGTTTAATTACGGTTATAATATCTGCTGATGAAAAGAGAACAGGGATAGTTTAGTTTAATTACGGTTATAATATCTGCTGATGAAGAGAGAACAGGGATAGTTTAGTTTAATTACGGTTATAATATCTGCAGATGAAGAGAGAACAGGGATAGTTTAGTTTAATTACGGTTATAATATCTGCAGATGAAGAGAGAACAGGGATAGTTTAGTTTAATTACGGTTATAATATCTGCTGATGAAGAGAGAACAGGGATAGTTTAGTTTAATTACGGTTATAATATCTGCTGATGAAGAGAGAACAGGGATAGTTTAGTTTAATTAAGGTTATAATATCTGCTGATGAAGAGAGAACAGGGATAGTTTAGTTTAATTATGGTTAAAATATCTGCTGATGAAGAGAGAACAGGGATAGTTTAGTTTAATTACAGTTATAATATCTGCCGATGAAGAGAGAACAGGGATAGTTTAGTTTAATTACAGTTATAATATCTGCTGATGAAGAGAGAACAGGGATAGTTTAGTTTAATTACGGTTATAATATCTGCCGATGAAGAGAGAACAGGGATAGTTTAGTTTAATTGCGGTTATAATATCTGCAGATGAAGAGAGAACACGGATAGTTTAGTTTAATTACGGTTATAATATCTGCTGATGAAGAGAGAACAGGGATAGTTTAGTTTAATTACGGTTATAATATCTGCAGATGAAGAGAGAACAGGGATGGTTTAGTTTAATTACGCTTATAATATCTGCTGATGAAGAGAGAACAGGGATAGTTTAGTTTAATTACGGTTATAATATCTGCAGATGAAGAGAGAACAGGGATAGTTTAGTTTAATTACGGTTATAATATCTGCCGATGAAGAGAGAACAGGGATAGTTTAGTTTAATTACGGTTATAATATCTGCCGATGAAGAGAGAACAGGGATAGTTTAGTTTAATTACGGTTATAATATCTGCAGATGAAGAGAGAACAGGGATAGTTTAGTTTAATTACGGTTATAATATCTGCGGATGAAGAGAGAACAGGGATAGTTTAGTTTAATTACGGTTATAATATCTGCCGATGAAGAGAGAACAGGGATAGTTTAGTTTAATTACGGTTATAATATCTGCGGATGAAGAGAGAACAGGGATAGTTTAGTTTAATTGCGGTTATAACTTATGTTGTCCTCTTGCTTTATGACATGCTATTGCGTTTGTGTTCGTACTGTATCAATAAATGTGAAAGACGGACGACAGCTTGAGCGACTCCCAAATGTGCTGGACTACAGCAACTCTTCCTCTTCTCCACATGTTCCTGGGGGCGGGGTTATGCAAATTAGGGTTAGTGATGTCACTCACTCGTTGTAGTCCCAATCAGCCGTTTGTTGTAGTTTTTAAAGAGAGATTTCTGTAAGAGAACATATCTCCCTTTCCTTTGAGCGTCGTTTACTTTGCAGATGTCGTTTCTGCTCAAACAGTGACACTACACACTCACTAAAGTTAAACAAGTCAAATCATAATCATACACCCCTTTAATAGTAACATGAAAAAAGGCCGCTACATACTCCACAAGAACAGAGAAAAAAATCTCGCTCCCGGGGCTGCAAGAACAACACGACACATAACGTTTTTTTGGCGTGTGATTGGTCAGATATTTAAAGTGGCCGTGGTTAATGCTGAGAAACACAGTTGTTAGGCACCTGCCTTTTCCTGTAAAGTATGGAATTTACTGACCAGAAAACTAACAAATTTATTTGTTCATGCAGAGTTTGTCTAGCCTGCCGTGGTCATCCTCAGCTCTAGTCAGAATATGAGTCTGATGCTCCATTGGGCTGTGATTATGGGGCGTGTTTCAACCCAACCAGGGAAGGCCTCGATTGGACAGACCAACAACCAATCAGAGCAGCGGAGCGACGCATTACGTTAGTTGTCAAATGTCAACAGAACTCAACTGCACTGTGTTGCCAAGTCTGCGGTTTTTCCGCCAGTTGTTTTCCATGTCCGCGGGTTGAAGCGACCTCAATTATGGGATATATAGACCTATGAATCACAATTTTAGCAGCAACCTTGCCAAAATAACACACATTTAACCCCCCAAACGCCATTTTTTTACGGAGATACTCCCGAGAAGCTATTGGGCTTGTTTTGGGCTAGTAGTTTGGCGGGTTTTGTTGTGAAAACTTACCAACCCTGTCTGCACGCACGCTGGAATAAGTAACGCTAAAAGAAAAAGATGAGTGTAAACGATCTTTGCCGGTGTTGTAAAAACAGAATTTAAGGACACACAGAGCACTTCCCAACACGATCATCATTTCTGA